>NC_057794.1:124568831-124575678 GCF_018294505.1 Triticum aestivum
CCCGCGAGGCCCGAGCCGCCGTGCTCCTCCGCCTGGTCGTCTCCCTCGCCGCCCGCCATCGCCGCGCCCCTCCTTGCCAGCCGATGTCGCCCCGCGCGTCCCCGTCGCCCAAGGTCGCCGCCCCGCGCCTCCTTCCTCCACCTCCGGCCAGATCTGGCCGCGGGAGGGCCGGATCCGGCGAGCACGCGCTCCGATGACCCCCATCTCCACTCCGGCCGCCGTCCCCATCATCCCCAGCGATCCTCATTTTCCGTGCTGACGAACCCTAGATCCGGAGGTCTAAATTTTCCCCAAGTCTTTTTCCCTGCACTTATTTTATGGTTGTGTTCAACGCATCATAACTCCATGACTGTAGCTCTCTTTCATGCGCATGATATATCAAAATGTTCATTGTGAGATGCTCTTAATTTCATTCAATTGTGACATGCTTGTTTGAGTCCATATTGATGCCCAAATCATTGACGTAAGAGTGCTATAAAATATTTACTCTTGTTACTTGGCAGATTATGATGATTTGTCTTTTTTGTCACATTTTTTGTGTGCATTATATGGGCATGATCCCTACATGTGTTTTGAACTATGCCATGCCATATTTACAGGGGAGCTTGCCATGTATTTTTGTGATCTATGTGGTGACTAGCACAAGCATGCAATGTAGCCTTCGTGTTATTGCTGTTTTCAGGGACATGATTTTGCTAAGTCCTTGTTATGCTGTTTTTTATGCCATGTAAACATGAGGCTACAGTGAGATCCATGCTTGTTTTGAGTATCTTCAGTAAGGGTATTTTGGACATATGGTTATGACCTATCCATCCTTGCCCCTGTTTGCAATTATGGAGTGCCCTAGAATGTCTTAATTTTGCTCTACTTTTGCTATAAAATGTTCCTGGCAGATTGTTTACATGTTAATCAATTTTGCCATGGTTGTTGCTAGTGATCCATGCATGATATGAACTTGCTCTTGCCATGGTTAGCTTCTTGAACATGTCATATTGCTGTAGGTGTGCTTGTTTTGTCATGCAAGGCCTTGTGATGAGTGATTTGAGCTCGCAAAGATGCCTTCATAATTCTGCTTATGCCATGCTCTGTTTTTCTGCTAAGTCTGAAACTGTTAATAAAACTTGCTATGTTTACATGGGTGCCTTCATATCTTCTGTGCCTTTTTGGCTCATGTTCAGTAAGGGACTTTTGTTCTATGCATTTAGTAGATTCATGCCATGCCTTGTATTCCTATGATATGTTCCTGTAGCATGTTGTTTGCTTGCTCTAAACATGGCTTCCTGATGTTATTTTCTGGCATGTTAGTATTTTCACCAAGTTTGTGAAGCTGATATCTTTTGCACCTTTGCCATGCTTGTTTGAACCTGCTCTTGTGTGATTTAGCCATAGAGAAGTGTTCATGTTTTGTCAAGCATCTTGAGTACATCACTGCCATATGGTTTGTTGCGATGTTGGTGTGCAGTAGCTTAGTTTCTTGTTGCATTCTAGATGGCATCATGCTGTTAATGGCAGAATTGTGCCATTCTTGTTTTGCTTGCCATTTGCAAACCGTGCCTCCATTTCCGGTGATCTTTATATCGATTTCGACCAAAATCATCTCATCTTTCCAGCGGCACACTTGGTTTTACAAGTTGATGCCTTGTTCATTATTTCCCTTCTGAAGCACGCATATGCATTGCATATCACATCCCGCATGTCATGCCAAGTTTTGCATCATGTTGTTTGTGCATTGCACCGTGATTGATTGTTGGTCCTTTGCTTTTGTTCTTGCTTTGGGTAGAGCTGGGAGACGAGTACGTGATCGAGGAACCTATTGAGTACTCTAAGAGGATCAAGCTTTCGCCAACTCTAAGAACTTTGCAGGCAAGATGACCATACCCTCGAAATCACTTCTATCTTTGCTTGCCAATTGTTCGCTCTTTTGCTATGCCGCACTACCTACCACTTGCTATATCATACCTCCCATATTGCCATGTCAAGCCTCTAACCCACCTTTCCTAGCAAACCATTGTTTGGCTATGTTGCCGCTTTGCTCAGCCCCTCTTATAGCGTTGCTAGTTGCAGGTGAAGATGAAGTTTGTTGTTCGGGATATAGCTACCAGGTATGACCCGCCCAGGAGGGGCTGGGTCAACCCCAATGGCGGGTTACGAGAAGAAGCCCAGTAAACGTTCAAGGTGATAGTTTATTAAGACTTGTAAAGGGCCTAAGCCCAGAGGCAGCTTAAGGCCCAATATTGTAAACCGCCATATGTAAAGAAAGACTTGTAAAGAAAGGCATATAAAAGAAGTCACCGAGCCGGATACGTTTTATGAGTCGACCGGGACTCTGTAGGCCGCCAGGCGTCAACCCGTATATATAAGGAGACGACCCGGCGGCGGCTTAGGACAAGAAGCAACAGATCGATAACCAAGCAAGCGGATTCGCTCCTTGGTCATCGAAACCTAGCAATACAACATCAACTAGACTAGGCCTTACCTTCACCGTAAGGGGCCGAACCAGTATAAACCTGGCGTGTCCTTTGTCCCGATTAACCCCTTTAAGCTTCCTTGTTGTGATGGCCCTACGACTAAGTCCTTTCACCAGGACATCTGCCATGACAATTCCACGACAGTTGGCGCCCACCGTGGGGCCAGCGCACGGTGGATTTGAGTTCTTGAAGGTCAACTTCGAAGGGCTCAAGGGATACGCTATGGGCCGGATAACCAAAAGTCGTCGCAGCAAGCTCTACATCGACGACGAAGGCTGGGGCCCCGAGGCCGGCTCAATTGAGTATGGGTACCGGGCCCGCTTTGGCGGAATCCATGTCTTCATCGGCCGGATCGGCGAGTCGGGCCCTGAGCCAGACGTCTGCACCAACCTCATCGAGATGGCTCAGCGCGTGAGATCCGCCCGGGCTCAACCTGCTGTGGGGCATGCCTTCGTGGGTTGCATCCATGGAGGTGAATTCTCTGAAGGATCAGTGGATGGCTGTGAGACGGCCATCTGTTCTGACGGTGAGTCATCCTCAGGCAAGACAGATTCTGTGTATCAGCTACAAGATGGCGTGCTTGGGGGTTGTTACGATGGCAGCAGTATTCCGGACCTCTCTGAGCCGCTGAATCGAGCCGGAGTCTTCATGGCTGGCACTCAACCCAGTCAGAATTCCACAGCAGCGGCAGCAATAACCACCGGGTCGGCAGCGGCCGGGTCAGGAGACCCCGCGCGCGCACCGGCTCAGGTACTGATGGACCTCATGGATAGGATGACGGCCCTGTTAATGTTGTGGTGGAGCCGGCGGATAAATCTCAACATGACACGGAGGTGGCGCGACTACATGAAGAGGTGGCGCAGGCCAAAGAAAAGTTAGCAGCGGAAGAGGTCAGGATGGCGGCAGAATGGGCGGCTCTGGATGCTCGTGCTCAGCAGCTTCAAGCAGAGACTTTCCGACTCTCGGTGGATCTGAACGCATCAAACGAGGTCATGAGGAGAAGGCACCAGAAAAATCAGTCACGTCTGCCTCTGACTTACGATCCTAGAAACCTCTTCCACACACCCGGGGCTGGTCCAAATAACCCGCCGGAGGCAAACCGGATCACGACACCCGGGGCTGGGGTGCCGGTTCAACCGCGGGCCATGGAGCTACCCCATATGAATACTGCTCCGCCTCATTACACATCAATACCATCGGGTTACTTTTCTAACCCTTTGGAGAATCTCATTGCTGCGTCAGCTCATTTGGCGGCTCTCCCGATGGAAGGCGACTCTCCGACAGCAATTGAGACAGGAAGGGTGAGAGAACTTCTTCAGACGGCTCTGGCACAATAGGATGCGTACTCTTATAGTCGAGACAGGATCCATTCAACCCCTCGCCCAAGCCAGAGCCCGAGCTATAGCAGGCATATGGACTCAGCCGCTATGTCGAGCAATGCTCAATGCCGTATCCAACCGCGCAGGCATGAGCCGGCGCAAGGTGGAGGCCTTAACTTGGCGGATCAGGAGAGGATCCGTCAAGAGGCTGAGCGGGCGGTTCAACTGGTAGCTGAGCAGGCGGCTCATCAGGATTTTCCGGTTTATCCGGCAACCTCTGTTGAGGCAGGAGTGGCCACAAGAACAGAGGTGTCCCTTGCCTGGTGCCGGCTCTACATAATGAGTGTTTGCCAAAATACTTTAAAGTGCCTCGTAAGGTGCCTAATTACACGGCCGACTTGCAGCCTGGGGCATGGATTGAAAGTTATGAGATGGCGATGGAGCTTTTGGAGGTCAGCGATGCAGCAATGGCTAAGTATTTCACTATGATGTTGGACGGAACAACTCGCACTTGGTTGAAAGGTTGCCACCCAACTCCATCGGCTCATGGGCGGAGTTAAAAGCCCGGTTCATCCAGAACTTCAAGGACACATGTAAGCAACCTATGTTAATCGTGGACCTGACTAATTGTAAGCAAGAGGAAGGTGAGGCCACGACCCATTGGGTGCGCCAGGTCAAGGAGATAATACATTCATTTGATAATATGGATGCCGGCTCTGCGGTCTTAATGTTGGAGACAAATTGCCGTTTTGAACCTCTAAAACAGAAGCTGGGGCGGCTCAAGCATGATTGTAATGACATGGGCCAATTGATAGCGGCCCTGGTCAAATATGTTGATTCTGACAGTACCAAGGATCCCGTGTCTGATGAAGAGAAGACAGGGAAGGGAAAGAAGAACAGCAACGACAAGGGTCACCAGCATAACCCGGCGAATCAAGGAGGTAATAAACATAAGGCCGACGAGTTTGTGGCTAACACCAATACACAGGGCAACAACCAACAGCGCAAGGGTAGGCCGCCTCCTTGGTCAGGCGGGTCAGGTCCCACCCTCGAGCAACTACTGAATGAACCTTGTCCAAGACACGACACCTGGGAGAAGCCAGCTACCCATCTGTGGAAGGACTGTACGATCATGAAGGCATTTAAAAATTCCAACATGTTTGATGGTAGCCACAGACCTGGCGGCGGTTCAGGCGGAGGCGGTTTTCATGGCCCGGGCGCCGGTTCAGGCGGAGGCGGTTTTCACGGTCAGGGCCATCCGAGTAACCAGGGTGGCTATAATTAGCAACCCGACCAAAGTAATCAGCAACAACAACAACAACAGTCCGAGTATCAAAGTAACCCAAAACAGTTGAATAGTGGGCAGTACCACGTATTTACCACTCATTTATGCAAGAGGGACCAGAAGCTTCATAAGAGGGCTGTAAATGCGGTTGAGCCGGTGATTCCACCTTATTTGGGTGGTCAGAACAGCCTATTGTGTGGAGTAGGGAAGATCACCTTCCCCGGGTTGATAATTCAGGTCACTTGGCCTTGGTGGTGGCACCTCAGGTTGGTGGATATAAGTTCACTAAGGTGCTCATGGATGGAGGCAGTAGCATCAACATCCTCTATTATGAGACGTTTCGTCGGATGGGGTTGACTGATAAGAATCTTAAATAATCCAACACTGTTTTTCATGGTGTTGTGTCTAGTAAGTCGGCATACCCAGTTGGTAAGATTCAACTGGAACTAGCCTTTGGGGATGAATATGATTCCAGGGCTGAGAAGTTAACTTTTGAGGTGGTTAAGATCAAAAGCCCATATCATGCTCTGTTTGGACAGCCGGCTTATGCCAAGTTCATGGCTTAGCCGTGTTATGTGTATCTGCAGCTCAAGATGTCGGGTTATAAAGTCACCATCATAGTACATGGAAGCCAGAAAATAGCCCTGGAATGTGAAGAGGGTGATGCCGCGTATGCTGAGTCTGTTTGTGCGACAAAGGAGTTAAAGTTTTATAAAGATAATGTTGACCCGGTAGACATGACATCTTCGAAGAAGCCAACTACGGGGCATGAACTGGTGTTGAAATTCAAGTCAGCTGATGACACCAAGATGGTTGATTTTGTGCCTGGCGACTCATCCAAACAGTTCATCATCAGTGCCAACTTGGATCCAAAATAGGAAAGTGCGCTCATCAAGTTCATCCGTCAGAACTGGGACATCTTTGCATGGAAACCTTCTAACATGCCGGGTGTCCCGAGAGAACTCGATGAGCACACGCTTAATATTGATCCGAAGTTTAAGCCGGTCAGGCAGTTTCTTCGGCGGTTTAACGAGGAAAGGCGCAAGGCCATTGGAGAAGATGTGGCCTGGATCTTGGGGGCCGGGTTCATTGTTGAAGTTTTTCACCCAGAGTGGTTGGCTAACCCGGTGCTTGTACTCAAGAAGAATGGCACCTGGCGTATGTGTGTGGATTACACCGATTTGAACAAGGCTTGTCCGGCTGACCGTTTTGCTCTCCCTCGTATTGATCAGATCATTGATGCTATGGCGGGTTGTGAGCGTTTGAGTTTTTTGGATGCCTATTCGGGTTATCATCAGATCACACTACAAAAAAAGACACATCCGTGACATTTTGGGTCGAACGAAAAAAATTGTTGTCATACATATGACTCTTCTATGACGATAATTGTGACAAAACCAGGTATCATCATAGATGTGGTGGGCTCCTACTTCTATGACAAATAATCATGATGGAAAATGGGCTTTTCGTCCTGGGCGGGCCGGAGACGCAGCTGCATGAGATTCTTTGGGCCGTCCATGACGAAAAATACCATGGTAGAAGCGAGGGGGAGGAAAATTTCAGGGAGTTCCCGGTTACGGTGGGAGGTCGGGGGCCGAGCGATGCGCGTTTCTCTCGTACACGTACGCGCGTGTGTGCGAAGCGTTGGCTCTAACTGAACCTAAGCGAGG
Organism: Triticum aestivum; assembly: GCF_018294505.1. Lineage (NCBI taxonomy): Eukaryota > Viridiplantae > Streptophyta > Magnoliopsida > Poales > Poaceae > Triticum > Triticum aestivum. Next base: position 124,575,574 of record NC_057794.1, read on the forward strand.
CGTTGGGCTCTAACTGAACCCGAGCGATTGCACTACAGGCTACGCGTTACTGAACCCGAGCGATCGATCGATGGCTATTAACTGAACCCGATGGAGCGATTCCTT
>NC_057794.1:124575908-124582198 GCF_018294505.1 Triticum aestivum
CCCCGTGGTGTGGTGGAGGGCTGGATAAACAGTAGACGGTGGAGGGGTGCCCGTGGAGGGGTGGTTGAATAGTAGCTGGTGGAGTAGCGCCCGGTGGAGGCTGGATGAACAGGAGCCCGTGGAGGCTGGAGGAGGTCGACGGTGGAGATGAACAGTAACCCGTGGAGTCCCGTTTTGCGGTACGCTACACCCCTACCGATGAACAGGACCCCCGTTTCGACCGTAGCGCTCCAACAAAAGTCTGTTTCCTCCATTTTGCAGTATGCCACACCACTCCCGATCAATAGGACCCCCGTTTCGACCGTAGGAGGTCCGTTTCCTCCGTTTTGCGGTACGCCAGACCCCTCCCGATGAACAGGATCCCGTTTCGAACGTGGCCGGTCGAACACAAGGCCGTTTCCTCCGTTTTGCGGTACGCCAGGCCTCATTTCCATCGCCTGTTCCATCCAAGCCCTCCCGATGAACACGACCACGCATTCCGTTCCGACCCAGCCGGTTGGCTCCCACGCGTTCCGTTGCCTCCCGATGAACACGACGCATTCCGTTGCCTCCCCATGAACACGGCGCATTCCGTTGCCTCCCCATGAACACGACACATTCCGTTGCCTCCCCATGAACACGACGACAACGTTGTTTCTCCGTTCCGGCCCAGCCATGTACACGAGACATGGCCGTACGTATGCGCGAGTAGGCATTCGAGACCCCGCCCATATGTACACATATGTGGCCGTATTTTCTTTCTTCCACCCTGGCCGCTGTACATACGTGTACATGCTACATGCGCGCCTCTACTACGACACGTGCGCGCCTCTACATCCACCAGTATATATGTACGTACACGTTCACGACCAGAATGACAACGCTACGTACGCTTCGACCAGGTGTGTCCCGACTGTCAGGCACTTCCTTGCTTACGAAGATGTAGCTGGTGGGTCCCAGCAGTCAGGGGGGCGAATCATTTTTTTTGCCCGGGCGCACTTCCTTGCGTGCGAAGATGTAGCTAGTGGGTCCCAGTAGTCAGGGGAAACATTTTTTTCGCGAAATACAGTGGCCCATCCGGTGGGTCCTAGCTGTCAGGTGGAGGAATCATTATTTTCCGCGTAATAAGGAGGCACTTCCTTGCTGCGGCCGTGGACCCAGCTGTCAGCCTCTCCACGTACAGTCCATGTCCGATGGAAGTCATTCCTTGACCACGTTGACCACACCGTGCCGAGAGCACCAGGGCGGTGGACGACGGCGAGGCCTAGGAAGGGGACGACGGGGAGCCGGGGAAGACGTGGCAGTGGAAGACCGCGCGGAGAGGAGTACGAGGGTTCACTGGTTCGACTGCGGTGTGAGGCTGCCATCACCATAGGGCCTGGCCAGCGGTGGGAATAGTAGGGGGCGGTGAGGCCTCCACGGCAGCACAGCCGGCCACGGGAGGCAGGAGCATGCGGCACAACAGGCGCTGCTTTGGGCGGCTGGAGCAAGAAGACCAGAGGTTGAAGAAGCACTACGGCCATTGGATGGACATTGTACGGTCACTGGAGCTAGAATCGTTCATATTGACTAAAGTTGACAAAGGCCCCCATCCCAGTCAACTTAGTAGGCCCACAAGTCAGCCTCCCACCATGGTGGGTCCCAACTAGCTGGGGGAGTATTCATTTTTTGTGCGTAATGAGGAGGCACTTCCGGTGGGTCCGAGCTGACAGTGGGGGGGACATTTTTTCGCGAAATAGGTTGGCCCGTCCGATGGGTCCCAGCAGTCAGGGGGGAATTTTTGCAAAATAAGGTGGCCCGTCCGGTGGGTCCCTGCTGTCAGGTGGAGGAATAATTATTTTGCGCATAATAAGGAGGCACTTCCTTGCGGCCGCCTGGACCCAGCTGTCAGCCTCTCCACGTACAGTACTCTTCCGATGGAAGTCGGTCGTTGACCACGTTGACCATGCCCCGCCGAGAGCACCAGGGCGGTGGTCTGGACGACAGCGAGGCCTAGGAAGGGGACGACGCGGAGCCGGGGAAGACGCAACAGTGGAAGCCTGCACGGAGAGGAGTACGAGGGTTCACTGGTTCGGCTGCGGTGTGAGGCTGCCGTCGCCGCAGAATAACAGGGGGTGTGCCTGAGTAGAGGGATGGCCTGGCCAACGGTGGGAGTAGTACGGGGCGGTGAGGCCTCCACGGCATCACAGCCGGCCACGGGTGGCAGGATCACGCGACACGACCGGCGCTGCTTTGGGCGGCTGGAGCAAGAAGACCAGAGGTTGAAGAAGCACTACGGCTGTTGGATGGACATCATACGATCACTACAGCTAGAATCGTTTATATTGGCTAAGTTGACAAAGCCCTTGGTACGCGTCAACTTAGTAGGCCCATAGCTCGGATTTGGCAGAGAACATATAGCCCATTTGCGATTTGTAAGAATGTACAACCCATTTTTTAATTCTAATGGAATTTACTACAGCCCATTTACAGTTTGTTAAAAGTACAGCCCAACTTCTAGCTAGGACAACGATTAATAATTTCAAACAACCGCTCAAAACAGAATTCAAAGAAAAATTCCCACATTTTGATGGGATCCGAAATATTTTTATCCGAAATTTCTAGTCAGGTTAAATATAATTTCAAAATAAAGTTGTATTACGTTAAAATCCAATGAAATATTGCGCGCGAAACAAGTAATGAAATTAAAATTTTCAAATTCCAAAAATAACACATTTTTCAAACTAATTACGTGTTTAGTGCATAGTAACTGTCCAGTTATTATAGTTACATCCCATTTATTATTTCTTAAAGTCCATTTTATTGTTAAGCCTAATGCATACCTCCTAGGAAAGTTTGCAGCCCAGCGGGGCGGAGAATAACAAGTTGACCCGGATATTGTGTACAACTGTCGCCCAGTTGCATTGCTGATGTTGAAAAAAAGGCCTGTGTAGTACACTGCAACCTAACATGGTTACTCAGCCCACATTCAGCGACGCCAGAAAGGCCCAAACAAGGCTTCTGTACAACTTTTTGAAGTCACTGAGCTCAATTAATAACTTAAGAAAAAAGTTAGATTACAGTGGAACCTAATTAAAAAGTTGTCACGAGCAAATAAATAATTCAACGGGTCCCACTTGTGCGTGTGCGCGTGTGTGCGTCTGTGTGTGTGTGTGTGTGAGAGAGAGAGAGATAGAGAGAGAGACCCATCGGTCGATGCTCGTAAATACATCTTTCAGCCATATGCATTGCTGATGCTCAGTAAAAACTTATATAGTTGACACAATCATATAGAACATCATAGCACACTGAACTTGCATACAAAAATTTCACGCAGGCGGCACAATCAGGATGGAAGCAGTGGATCGCTACGGGAAGGGCTATGTTGAAACCAACGAAGTCATACATAACGGTTCATCGTCTTTATCAATGATGGGGAAATGTCTTGAATGTTGTGCAAAGAAAACAGACAGACAACACAATAAGTTCTGCTAGCACATTAAGTTGACGTACATCCCTTTCTAAAAAAAGTTCAGGTACAAAACTAGAACAGGTGACAATCAAATGTACTGGCATATCAGTGCTTCACACCCATAGCTCGGATTTAACTAGTATCTGACAAGATTCAGTTGGTACCTCAAATTAGAGCACATCCAGGCAGCCAGCCCTGCCTCTTCTCCCAAAGAAGCAGTGGCCTCCGCCGCGCGATGGAGTAGGCCCTGTGCCATCCATCGTTCCAAGCAACACAGGGAAAGTCTGACATTGACTCCTGTAATGGACGTCGTCGACGGACCCTGGCACCAGCGGCGGCGGCAGGACTTCGATTGATGGATTGACCACTTCTTTGACATGCACGAACACTCGATACAGGTACATCCCTAACGTGGTCCGCGGCGGCTTGGTGGCGGCGAATAGTACAACCCCGGTTCCTGCACCGGTATCTCAACACCAATCACCTTCGGTATGGTGGACGGCTTCTTCATCCATGCCATAACCGTCAGAGCCCAGCTGTCTGGAGGAACAAACATACTTACGAGCTCACCTCCAAGGTCGTTGATAAGCTCGTTCATGGACTCGCTGTTCCAAGCATGTCGAGGCATGCCGTGGAAGGTAAGCTTTGTTAAAAACTCAAGCTCAGAGGCACCGAGCCCCATCCTGGGTGCCACCTATCAAAGCTCACCAGCGCGCCATCGCAGAACAAACGCCAGGAAGATTCGAACACACGACTGCAGTCAAAAGTTGTCCGGAACCCGACGAAGAAATCAGCCAGTGGCGGACAGACTTCGACGAGCAAGTCACTTATTTGGATGCCGTGTGCAATGCCAAGAGCTTTGACAAGGTCGTCCGGCGAGATGGGAGGCCAGTCGCCGTTGATGGTTACCATCAGCACTTTGCCGGCAAACTGGTCGTCAAGCGTAGGGATGGCAATGGGTAGGGTATGGGCGGGTACAACCTCCTTCTACCCAAACCCATACCCATAGAAACTTTTTATACCCACCCACTTCAATACCCATGGGTATAAACTGACACCCATGCCCATACCCATCGGGTATCCTATACCCAATGGGTATCCATTGTGTACAATATATAGCATTCAAATTCTTAAGAGGTAGAGAAATGAGTTCAAAATTCAAGTGATCATGGTAGAGTAGTATAGCACGTATGTGGCCTCCTCCAGTGGGTGGCCTCTTGGAGGCATCAGGGGAGTATGAGCAGCGGTTGGTGGAAGGCCAACGTAGTGGAAGGCAGTGGTGGGAATTTGGGATCGCTGGATCGAGTGTTCGACAAGAGTCTGGTAGCTAAGAGTCGATATTTCATCTTTTGAGGAGTCACATAGGACGTATGAGGAGTGGCGAGCAGGTGATTATGAGCCTATGAGCTATGACTTGTTTAAGGAATACGAGATTTAGGGTTGGACCATATGAGTTGGATGTTAAACCCACATGTTATAGGAGTTATTTTCATTTATTAATTTTTTGGGTATCCATTGGGTTACCCATGGGCACAATTTCTTACCCATGCCCTACCCATATATTTTGCGGGTATGGGTACCCATTACCCATGGGTAGAAAATCTCTTCAAGTCTTGCCCATACCCATTGTTTTCGGGTAGGGTACCCACGGGTACCCATACCCATGGGCAAAACTGCCATCCCGAGCAATAGCACGCAGCGACCGAAGGAAGGACTAACCAAATTCTCGTGCATGCCCAATCAACACCCTGCCGTGATGCATGCAGTGGTCGTTCTGGTGCATCAAGGACGGCATGCAGATCGTTCCACACTTGAGAAGAGGAAAAATGGAAAGGTAGAACGCGGCAACAGAGGAAGAGAATGCTGGCTAACGAGGCTAGGAGGGGATCGAGCAGGAAGTTAATGCTCCACGCCTAAAGGTTTTGGGAAAACCTGATTTTCGTAAGGTGACTTATACTCACCTAAACAGAGGGAGTATTCCTTAACCAGAGAATGTTGTGTCTCCCACTCACGCGCTCAAAAAAAACTATGACACATTTTTTATCTGTTTGCATAGGTCCCACCTATCAGGAAGGATGGGCACGTACACGAACAGGTACGACTCATCAGTCTACCCGCATAGCCTTTTCGTTTAGTCTACCTAGCCGTCTAATCAACTGCCTGCATGCCACTTCTCCCATTTACTTCTCCATCGGGAACCGATTCTCCTCGGCTTCTTCACCTCCCCTTCGTCTTCATTTGCATCCAAACCCCACTGCGTTCACATTGTTTTAACCTCTTTAAATAATCATCTACTACTTCAGTTAGACTAGCCATCTAATCCTAATTCTCCAAACCATAGCCCTCCGTTCCAGCGGTTCCAAATGGCGGAAGAGATCGAGATGCAGGTTTTTAGCGTCCAACATGTCCTCGTCGAAGGCTCGATGCGCATAATTGCCACCGTCACCATCCACCCATGGGTGGTTCAGTAGTGGATCAACAATGTATCCAACTCCATCGAATAGGTAGAGACGAGGGTCATCGGTCTCAACGCAGAGTACACGGAGCGTGCCCCTGGGAAGATCCAGCGCGCCGCCGTCCTTCAGCTATGCCACGAAGATGATGTTTTGGTGTACCACATCATACACTCGCCCTCCATACCAGGTGAGCTTCACGATTTCTTGTCTCGGGAGGACGTATACTTCTATGGGGCAGCCATCGAAGGGGACAAACAGAAGCTGGAGCCGTACAACCTTGATTTGAAAAGCATCGCTGACCTACAAACCAGAATCAAAATTCTTGTAGAAGATTGTGATAAACAGACACCATCCCTATTCGACGTAGCAAATTTTGTGCTCGGTACAAATCTTCAGAAGGGTGA
>NC_057794.1:124583158-124751818 GCF_018294505.1 Triticum aestivum
AGAAGAAGAAGAAGAAGAAGAAGAAGAAGAAGAAGAAGAAGAAGAAGAAGAAGAAGAAGAAGAAGAAGAAGAAGAAGAAGAAGAAGAAGAAGAAAAGGCTGCACCAGCAGGAGGGCATTATGGATGGATGAACTATTTCCTCTCTTGTAAAAAAAAATATTCCCTCTCGGTGTATATTGATATAGATGGATTATTTCGATGGTGTGCATGTCTTTGGAACAGAGTAGTAGCGTGGGTCCGCTTGACTATAAGGAACTATTTATACGCATATATAGCTTTCTCTGCTACTCCTTCCAGTGATCGGTATGCAGTGCATGTGTCCGTAGACATGACAGCTTGTCCATGGAAGTTCAACTACGGTTTTTGTGCGCCGGGCCACCGACCGGCGGCTAAGGAGCGGCGGTTTTTGTGGCGAGGTCGAGGTGCTTCTCAGCAAAGGCATCGATGGCTTCCAGCCGGTTGAGGAAGGCCAACGTCGTAGCGTCCTCACTGGCCTTGTAGATACCTATGTACATGATTTCCTCATACACGTGGATGTGTAGGTCAACAAATTCTTGCAGGGCGAGGCACCTCGCGGCGGGCGCGACCTCCAGGTGGACATTCTTCATGGCATCGGCAGGCAGTTGCAGGGCCACCAGTGCTTCAAAGAGGTTCCAGCCATGGAGGTCGATTAGGGTGGCAGGCAATGAGGAGCCCGGGCGCGCGGGCTGGAGGAGTACAATGATGTCGTCCGCGAGCTTCTTGAGGACGGTGAACTTGTTGCTAGTGGCAACGATCATCTGGTCCAACTGAGAGTCGTAGTTGGCGTCGACGGCGGCCATCCACCATCCGGTCTCCAACACCGTCTGGAGACGATCCTCAGCGCCATGATGCATGCCGGCATCGTGGACCATCTGGCGCAGCCGCTGGCCGCTCACGCGCATCGCCGCCATGGGTCTGGAGTGAGCTCTTTTGTGCTTAGTGTAGGTGCTTAGGCAAATGCTTAGGTGCGTATGATGTCGTAGATGCATTGGAATGGAGGGGCGCCTTTATATGAGGGCAATGAGGGCAAACTGCGTTGCATTCACATCGTGCAGCCTCTTTTCCCAGACCTCCTCCCATTACTTCCCTCATGCATTAATTGAAGGAGGATGCATTGGTCATTCAACATATTGGGAACCGCTACTCCCTCCCTCGTCTACATTAAAGCCGTATCGGGAACTGCACCGCCCGCTGTCAAATCGAATACTCCCTCTCTATATGTTCCACTTTTTTTTAATTTCAAGTTTTGCTCCATGGCGCAATCCTCGATACTACTACTATACAAAAGTGGAGTATACACATTTTTTAAAAGGCTAGAGGGCGGGGCAGTCTAGCTCGGTTGGTTTCATGAGAGGCGAGGGCCTTTGTGATTTGACGGCTCATTACTGCTGTCAAATCAAATAGTACTGCGCCGCCCGCTGCACGCCCGACGCCTCCATTAAACCCCTCCGTTAAACCCACATGCAAACCGAGAATCCTACTCCGGCCACACGTCCGTTCATGAGCGGGCCGGAATTAAACGCAACACCGGCCGAGCTCCTCCCATCCGCCCTTAGTTTAAACGAGGCCAGACGCCGGCCAAGATCCTACCGTCCGCCCTCTATTTACACGAGGCCAGACAGAGAGCGGACAAGAATCGCACCCCTTCGCCGCTCCCCTATCTCCTCCTTCACCATTTTCTCCACTCTTCCGATGGCTTCCGATGAGCCGTTCTCCGGCATATTACCTGGCTGGGTGGCCCGCCGAGCCCTCAGGATACGGGCGAGGCCGCTCGGTGCTTCACTAACCTTGCTTGGCCCGACGGAGCCAGTTGCCACCCCAAGCAGGCGCGTGGTTCAGCAACTCGCCGCTCCAGTTCAGCTCGATGAGGAGTGGCGAGTTGCTCCACGCCGGCACAGCGGCGAGCACGCCGGTACGGGCGTCGTCACTGCCGCGTCGTACCACGCCACCAGTGTCTGCGGTGGCCGCGCCTCCCGTGTCTATGGGCGCGCCTCCCGTGCCTGCGGCAGCACCATGCAGGCAGAGACAGAAGCCGGGTGCATGGAGAGCGACGAGTCGGTGGCCAGCTTCTCCGTGTCCGCCGCCATCATCAAGGAGAAGTAGAACACGGGAGGCCGCCGCCACTTGGGACCCATGAAGGCCACCGCCGAGGCGACGACCATGGATTCAGGTGGTTTGTTTGCTGCTTCGTCTCTTCCGAGGACCTTCGTCGACCCCGCAAGTGTCTGACGGACATGAGGAAGACAAAGGGATCCGCGGGCGGCCATTTAGAACTAAAATAAGTCTAGATACATCCATTTCTAGGACAAGTATTTCCGGACGGAGGGAGTATTAATTATACAAGAGAGCCGGATTGGCACCTCTTAGTTCATGTAAATGTAATGAAACCCATCATGTTTATATGAAGATCTGGCTTTTTTATACGAAATCCTTCATGCTTATATGAAATCAGTCCGTGTTTGCATGAATTTCATCTGGTTGGTTAGAGTTGTAAAAATGTATGCCGTTGGCATTTGATGTCGTCCTCCGCTTAAGGAAGCGGGAGGAAATTTGCCGGCTGCCGTTGGAGATGCTCTTTATGCTGGAAATAATAGAGTGACATCCAATCCATTTGAGTTAACTGCATGTATGATTGTCCCTCTATAAAAAGTTAATTGCATGTACAGTGTACACGTGACTTGCAGGGTGGCTACAGCTTCGTACAGAAAGTTAAAAAGAAACAAGTCCATCCTTAATGTTGTATTCTAAGTACTCTGTGGGTTCCACTATCAGTACAGTAGCGAAAGAAGTATATATTAAATAAGTAGAGTAATATATAATATAAAAATATAAAGTTAAAAGACAGAATTCAAACTCATGTCATCGCGTTGCGAGCATCCGGCGCTAACCAGCCCAGCACATTTTTGTTGTAGACCATGCTGGAGATATATCTCCATGTCTACTCTTATATATACTCCATTCGTTCCAAAATATTTGTCTTTTTCAGATTTCAAATGGACTACCACATACAGATGTGTATGTAGACATATTTTAGAGTGTAGATTCACTCATTTTGCTCTGTATGTCTTTTCAGGAAGGGGGCAGATTTGTCCTTGATTTATTTATGAGGTATCCAGATGGCACTGCACTGCCAAGAAAAGAGGGTAACATCAAAATTATGGACTACTTTTTTGAGTATATTGGTAAGGTCCGGTCATAGTCACTTGTTTGAAATCTCTAAAAAGACAAATACTCCCTCCGTCCGGAAATACTTGTCATCAAAATGGATAAAAGGAAATGTATCTAGACGTATTTTAGTTTTAGATACATCTCTTTTTATCCATTTTGATGACATGTATTTTCGGACGGAGGGAGTAGAAAACAGAGTTGGTGATGATGGTGTGCGTGCCATCCTGCAATATAGGTCGCCGGATTTATATCTAACGGATAGGAAAGAAACTATGGCAATTTTGCAAAAATATACCCACACGTCTCTCCATGTTCACAAATAAGGCCTTCCCTCGTTCAACCTTTTCTCTCACAAGATAAACTACTCATACAAATGCATCTTGATGTTCCGTGCAACGCACGGGCAGCTAGCTAATTTCTTTTAAAATAGTTGTTGCGATAATTGGGTTGAAGTGATATATTTTATGTCTGCCCCGAATGATTTCAGATTCACTAGTAGTAACAAAGAAAAGGTTGACTTGTTAATTAACAGAAAATAGGGTGAAAACTATCACATGAGGCTGGTAAAAACAAGGCACACTGGGTTCAGCGTCATCGTCACTACAACTGTGCGCACGCGAGAAGTCTACATATCGAGGGGGCTACCGAGCGAGGCACCGAGACACAATGTTTGTGAGAGAAACCAATTGATAGATTATGATCAGATCAAGTTGTCACCCTTTTGCTGTCATTGTTGGGGGGAGGGAGAGAAAGACGTATCGAGAGTGTGCACGGTAGGCATAGAGGCACAACTAGCGAGTGTGTGTGTGTGTGTGTGTGTGTGTGTTTGAAACAGGAGTAGATAGATTATTATCAAGATCGATGTGCCACCCTACTCCTTCGGTGTCGGGTAGTGTGTGTGTGTGTGTGTGTTTGAGAGAAAAGCCAGTCGATAGATTAGTATCAAGATCGAGGTGTCACCCTACTCCTTCGATGTTGGGAAGTGTGGGTGTGTGGGGGGGCAGTGACACTCACATATCTCTACTCTTACAAAAACAGAGTTGGTGATGATGGTGTTCCTGCCATCCTGCAATATAGGCCATCCGATTTATATCCGACGGATAGGAAGGAAACTATGGCAATTTTGCAAAAAGATACCCACACCCCTCTCCGCATTTGCAAATAAGGCATTCCCTCGTTCATCCTTTTCTCCCACAAGATAAACTTCTCATACAAATGCATCTTGATGTTCCGTGCAATGCATGGGCATCTTGCTAGTAGGGAGAAGGAGTTTGTGTGATAGATATCTAGCTATATTAAGGGATAGGTAGATAGCATATGTGTGAGAGACATTATTATACTTTGAGACATTAGTGGCTGTGGGTGGGCGGAATTAAACGGGTGGGCGTGTTAGGCATAGAGAGCGTGTGTGTTTCTGTGTGAGAGACTTGTAGGACGGGGTAGAAAGACGAATTTAACCCTGACGGAGGGAGAGAAATACACGAAGTGCGCGTGTGTGATTCCGATGCCCACGAGGAAATGAGATATGTATGCGTGTGAGAGAGATTGCATAATTCATTCACGTATCACTATCTAGTGATCATGGATGTGCATCACTTGAACATAAGTCAATATCTACTTCGTATCGTGGTCAAAGGTACAATATCGATTCGACGCTATAAAGATTGGACACTCACATATCACATTTTTCTATTTAAATAAACCTTTTCAGTTGTGCATGCCAAAGTTACAGTGATGTTTCTTCAAACAACCAATGTAGCTACATGTACATGCACCATTGTTACTCTTGCATTCAAATTCATTAGTCTTGGATGATTTAAGTTTCTATTTTGAAGTAACATATGTAATATTCATATACGAATTCAACGGGTACGCAATTTATGAAATGGAGGCTATGTAATCATATGAGGTAACACTTTTAAGTAGCTGACTACAATATCCATTTCTTTTTGTGTGCCTCTACACTAACACGTCAATGCATTATGTTTAAAGTAAATAACCAATGGCACTAAATTATCTATTTACACGAGAAATACATAGAACGTTTGATCCCTTTTTTGTGAACGCGCCACTACACCCGTACGATTGGCCGCGTCCGCGTGAACGTCCAAGTTATCGGCGCATCATCGCGAGTTATTGTCTTTTTTCTAGGGTGGACTTCACACCAGTTATTAACTGCTGACGCGTGCCCCGTGTACACAGTCTAGCATGACCTACCCATTAGCACGGTCCAAAATTAGTTGAAACTGGATACGAACGATCCCGCGGGTGGCAAAATCTCCCGCCTCCTTCTAAAATTGCTGCCATCTTAGTCTTTAGCATGCGAAATCCCCCTTTTGTCCTTGGTGCACGGAGACCAACAGTTACAATACCGCCCTCATCTACATGATAGGCCAGGGCTGCTTTGGTAACTTCCGGTTCCCCCACTACACGGCACCCCCATTTCCTCTCCCCCTCCCGCAAAAACGACTAACTCCACAACACCAGAGCATCTTACATCACGCCGTCCGTACTTCATCGCCCTTTCTCCCCTCCCCTCTCGAAACCCTAGACTGCTCATCCACCGGTGTACCATAGCCCATTCACTGCCAGTGGTGTATACCTCGCCGGATATGCTTCTGCGGCCGCATCTACCCCTCCCACCTCCCCTAGAAACAAGTAGACTTCTCATCCACCACTGTACCACAGCCCATTCAGTGTCGGCCTTGTCCACGGCGCCGGATCTGCTTCGCCGGTACTCTCGTCAACCGCCGCGCATCTACAGCGGCTCCTTCGTACTCCCCACCGAAGGCGCTTCGTCCACACCCCCCGGAGCCGCCCCACCGACGCCCCCGTTGACGGCCTCTGATCCTCTTCGTCGACACCTTCCTCAACCCTGCCAAAGCCGCTTCACCGACATCATCGTCAACCCTACCGGAGTAGCTTCGCCTATACCATTCTCAACCATACCGGGGCCGCTTTGCCAACTCACAAGTCCACGGCCACAGATCCGCTTCCTCGCACCCTCATCCAACCTACCAGAGCAGCTTCTGACACCCCGTCCATGGCCGCAGATCCGCATCGTCGACACCACCCTTAACCCAACCACCAGAGCAGCTTCTAACGCCCCGTCCATGGCCGCAGATCCGCGTCGTCGACACCATCCTTAACCCAACCACCGGAGTAGCTTCACCTACGCCCTCGTCCACGGCCACAGATCCGCTTCGCCCACACCATAGTCCACCCTACCGGAGCCTCTCCACAAACACCCTACTCGAGGGTTCTAGATCTCCTTACCGGACCCCGACAGCCAGCGCAGCGTCATCACCCTCGATGTTTCTAACCTGATTCCCACCGCCTGGAGAGATGCCAAGCACCCGCCACGGCCTAGGTACTTGTCACCTTTAAACCCGTCCAGCATCACCTGCCCGATGTACTTCAAATATACTAACCGGTCGCTATTACCTGTTATGCAGCTGGCAAAAACTACAAGGACGATGTTTCTTCTGGATCTAACAGCTTGGCCAACCAAGATCCTGGACTGAGGCATTGCTATGATCTTGTAAGCGTGTCTCTCTCTCCTGTATTGTTCTGTGCCTGCCAGCGTGCTTTGCTAGGATTTTCGACAAGTAATCCCTTTGTGCAGACAATGATTTCTACTACTGGCTGCTAAATTAGATATGTAGATGTCATACATGATACTACCTCATACCTCCATTCCTAAATATAAGTCTTTCTAGAGATTCCACTATAGGCTACATACGGAGCAAAATGAGTGAATCTACACTCGAAAATGTATCTATATACATCTATATGTGGTCCATACTGGAATCTCTACAAAGACATATATTTATGAACAGGGGCAGTACATTACACAAAATCGTAGGTGGCATGTAGGAATTCCAGTGCACTACGTTAGGCTCCCTTAGAGTGCCTGCTAGTCCAGCATACAGAGTCATGGCTAGTTTATGGTACGCACACAATCGTTAATTGGTGGTTTAGATATGCGCAAGGGATATGCAATGTAGTATCATGTAGAGATGTCTGAAATTAGCCATGTCAACTTGCAGATAGGGTTACACAATGAAAAAGTACAAGATGTATGTGGCAATTTCATGGAACATCGCAAAAAAAGGAGAGGCAGCGGTGAGCCTATACAGTGTGCTATGGTATGTCACTCCTCCATTGCAATCATCGTGACATGTTATTTGTATGCTAGTTCTATTAGCCAAGTTTCTTGGGGACAGTTATTACGAGTTATCCTAAGAAAATAAGCACCTGTGAATATAAGCTCCATGTAATAAGCCACCAGTTCTTTTCATTGTGTTTTCAGCTTATCTTTGGTATGATCAGTGGAAAGTCTAGACTGCATTATATTTTTTTTCATTTTGCTGCCCATATGGAAATTAATTTGACTTGCAAACATCACAAGTTGAACCCAGTGCAATAATTAATATGATAGGAAAACAGACCATCACTATTTGCTCAAAATGCAAATACAAAGAACCATCTACTTGGCACAATCTACTTTGGTCAATGTTTTCCATAGAGATCCCATTGCCTAATTTAAACGAAGAACGCATGACCCACATTTAAATGAAGAACAATTATTTATTGAAATTCGATGGTCCAAGTGGCTGGTTATTATCGTTTAGCAGTACCACCTGAAAGCATCATATAGCAGCAGCAATAGCTCATAGCAACTCATCATACAGCAGCAGCAGTCTGCAATTCATCATATACCAGCAGCAGCTCATATCAATTCATCATATAGCAGCAGCAGGAGCAGCTCATAGCAATTCATCATATAGCAGCAGCAGGAGTAGCTCATAGCAATTCATCATATAGCAGCAGCAGGAGCAGCTTGTAGCAACTCATCATATAGCAGCAGCAGCTCATAGAAATTCAACATATAGCAGCAGCAGCTCATAGCAACTCATCATACAGCAGCAGTAGCTCATAGCAATTCATCATATAGAAGCAGCAGGAGCAGCTCATAGCAATGCATCATATAGCAGTAGCAGAAGAAGCTCATAGCAATTCATCGTATAGTGGATCAGAATGAAAATTTGGCAAAAAATCAGAGGAGATCCTCACCTTGTTGGATGAGCCCATCCTTCAACAGCACCTCAAGGCCATGGCCTGGGAGGAGGGGAGGGGAATAAGGTGCCTTCTGCCGCAGTGTGGCATCAGCCGTAGTTGTGCAGCGCCCGCCGGAGTAGTGTGTTGGATGAACCACAGTGGAGCAGCTGTTGGAGACCATGAGAATGAGGGGCGGCGCCAGAGGGAGGAGCAGCCAGGGAGATTTGCCCCTACCCGCCGGCCATGTAGCCTGGCTGGACATAGCATCATCGAGGACCAGGCCAGATGGGACCAGTGGCGACGGCTCGCTGGAGGAACCCTAGTGCTGCAGGCAGGGGATCAAGGTAGAGGGAAAGGAGAGAGGAGATGCAAGCGGGCAGGGCAATGAATGCTTGCGTGTTTGTTTGTACTTGAGGGTCAGGTGTGACACGGGCATCAGCAGTTGCATTTTGAGTGTAATATAGGCAGAAAACAGAGTCATTTCACTATTCCCCTTCCCTTCAATTTTTAGTGTGGTTCTACCCGAAACACCCCCCTCTAAAGCTAAATTAGTTAAGCCCAAGCCCATAACTCAAAAATGACTTCTTTACATCTTTTATGGCTTATTTTGACAATATGCCCTGAAAGGGAGGAATCGAACTGGCCCTTAACCTGCAATTCAATTGTGCGTGCAATGATGAATCACTCATGCCTGCTATCTGTACATTTAGGCATCATCATACATGGCATAACCTAATACACGTGCATTCCATTGTAGAATCTGGAATATGCAATGTTTATGTTAGTTCATACATTTCACATGATGTTTAAATGCCCCTTAAATCTGGTCAGTCAAGTGATGGTCTTTAAGCCTCCTTCTTTGCTTCTTTTCTTGATATGTAAGATTTGCTCACACATATGTTCAATTGCTTGTTTGCATCAGCCAGCCATACTAGGACTGTTTGCTTTGATTACCTGTTGTTCTTGACCTAACACTCTAACAGAGCTTGTCAATGATTTAAACACTAAGGGCTGCTGTAGTGGGGCCTTGTCTAACTCATAGGTGACATAAAGGTTTGGCTATACACTACAGTAGGCTCTCCAAGAGTACCTGGAGATCCAGTTTGAAGTTATGCCTAGTTTCTACGTAGTGCAGACATAGTAAATGCTCGTTTCATTGTGTGCAAGTGCAAGAGATGCGGCATGTTTAATTATGTGGTGTTGTTTTGTTATAATCTCATCCTTTTGTGTTCACAGACTGGAAAGTATGCATATTTATCTTCCAAGGAGACGAGTAACTAGTTTGTGTCACCTTGCAGAGGGGGTGCAATGAAGATAAGATTGAGGATTTCCAAGTACAAGATGTTAGGAAGGAGCCTTGCAAGAGAAGTAGGAGCTGCGCTAAGCCTCTTCAACCTGCTAAGGTAAGTCACTGTATGCAACTCAACAGTTCAATTCCTTGTTTGTTTCAGGCATAGTTAATTTTATCTTTTCAATTGCTTTATTTGTCCTCAGTTAATGATATGCCCAAATAATCATGCCTGATGTTCGATACTTGTATCACTATTAGTTGACATAATTAAAGGCCTTACCATTTAATTACTCTGCCGAAGTGTGCCTGAAGCTTTGAAGTCTATTAACCAACTATTATTGCATGAGGCTCACAATCTAGTTTATACTACGCTAATGATTGCATAGTTTTGCCTGCTATAGTATGTTTGTATGAAACCCTCTACTGTTCATTATGCTCCCTAAGACTTTAATTGAGGCACAGAATGCCAAGTGCTTGCTTACTTATACGCAACGTGCTGTCTAAATTTGTAACTTGTCTGTGTTTTTGATTAGGCCCCAACATCATGCTCCTCTGGTGAGCTAAGAGGGATTTCTGTATGCAGGCTACACAGACTATCTTTTTTGTAATTTTTAAAATATCACCTGCTTATGATTCATGACATGTAACATTTTTTTGAAAGTGATGTGTAACATTATTGTTAGTCCTGTTTTTCCATGTAGTACAAAATAGTGTCTTGTTCGCTTCACTGTTGTAACTATATTTTTGCCCTAGTCATGTGTACTTACAGAAACATTTCAGGATGAAGTGACATCAACACAAAGATCTGTGAGTAGTGCGGCATGGCCGTTACCGAATGATTATGGATTGGAATTGGAATGTGCTGATGTTCACAAGCATCAACTAGAGGTGGCAAGACAACGTGTACATGATTGTCAATGTATAATCAACAAGTTGAGACTGGACATGCAGGTATTAGATGCAGGAGTAAAAAAATGAAACAAGACACTGAGGTAACCATGAAGAATTGGAGATTTTGTAGACTGAAATTTGTGCTATCTGAGTCCGGCCAATCCTATTTTCTGAAGAGATTATAGTTCAAATGGAGTTAAGTTGATGCGCGTCCATGATGTATGAGTTGTATTTGCCC
This sequence comes from Triticum aestivum, assembly GCF_018294505.1. Classification (NCBI taxonomy): domain Eukaryota; kingdom Viridiplantae; phylum Streptophyta; class Magnoliopsida; order Poales; family Poaceae; genus Triticum; species Triticum aestivum. Next base: position 124,593,829 of record NC_057794.1, read on the forward strand.
AGTGTATGTAATTTGTTGTTTGTGTATGCTTTATTATCACCTGTGTCGAACCATAATGCCCAGTGGGTATAATCGGCTGTAATTTCTTTATTGTATAGTGTAGGACTATTCTACCTTTCTATGCCTTGATCTCTTTGTTGTATAGTGTATGCTTTTTAGAGGTGATAGTATTGAGTAGGATAATTCTTTGAATATGCTATATTGTTCAAACGGGGGCCAACTCACCCGACCATGGCCCTTCATGGGCCGTCGAATCCATGGGCCTTCTACGTCTCGTAGGATCCATGGGCCTTCTACGTCTCGTAGGATCCATGGGCCTTCTATGTCTCGTAGGATCCATGGGCCTTCTATGTCTCGTAGGATCCATGGGCCGCAAACTCATTTATGGGTCTTGTATGGGCCTTTAATGGGCCGTAGACGGGCCTTTAATGGAAATCGTATGTTTTATGGGCTGACCATAACGGGCCGTTAATAGGCTGTATTTGGTGATGCTATGAAAATGGCCCAACAGACTAACGGTCCACAAACGGTTCGACTGTAATGACGGGCTGAATTTGGCCCACAAGCAGAAAATGACAGTAACGGGCCATAAGTAACCGAATGCTGCAAATGAGCCCAAGAATAAATGGGCCCTCAGAAGGCCGAAAGTTAACTTGGGTTGGAAACGGCCCAACGGAATAACGGGTCGTTAATGGGTATAAAGTGATACAATGTTCATTACGGGCCAGTTTCACCACAGATCGTTAATGGGTGTAAAGTAATACACTGTTCATTACGGGCCAGTTTCAGCATGGGCCGCTAATGGGCCAAGAGTTACAAAGGGCCTCATATGGGCCGAAAGACTTCATGGGCTATACATGGGCCAGAAGTGAAAATAGGCTGGAATCATATTTGATAGCCCAGATGATGCTACTGGGCCTAATTCGGATAGGGCGTAACGGGCCTTGGGTTAGCGGGCTGTAAATGGGCTATATGCGAACAGGCCGTTAACAGGCTTTCCATGGGCCGGCCGCCACCTTTTGACCAAGTCAAATGGGCCAGCCTTTTCACAGGAATGGGCCACTGTTGGGCCGTGCCACGTGTGGACGTATCATAGGCGCCTTCTGTCCAGTGAGTGGATGACATTTGTCCCAACGATGAGCCGACACATGTTTCTTCTAGCCAATGGTGATTTTACATGTGGAAAATCCCCATTGGTCGGGGCTATTAATGGGTTATCGGATCCAAAACCCGACCCGATAGCTTAACGGCGTTCCGTTACGGTGGATGCCACGTGTCGGTCACCCTTGACGAAAGCACTTCTGTGACGCGCGATTTATCATCATGGAAGTGGACACTTCCGTGATGATAATTTTGGTAATGTCATGGAACACTTCTACGACAGCACATGTATGACTATCTTGATTCTGTCATAAATTTGTCATGGATGTACATGCATGACAAAAAACGTGACCTACTGTGACAAACATGTATCATCACGGAAGTGTATTTTTTTGTAGTGTCAAGATGGCAGTTAAGGACCAGGAGAAGACAGCTTTCATCACTCCGTTCGGAGCCTTCTGCTATGTGTCTATGCCTTTTGGGCTTAAGAGTGCCCAGGCGACTTATCAGTGGTGTGTGCAGAACTGCCTTCACAATCAGATTAGGCGTAATGTTCATGCTTATGTGGACGATATAGTGGTGAAATCCAGAGAGAAGGAAACCTTGGTAAATGATCTAAAGGAAACCTTTGATAACCTCCGGGTCTACAAGATGATGCTCAACCCAGCCAAGTGTGTTTTTGGAGTCCCAGCTAGCAAGCTCTTGGGTTTTTTGGTGTCTAATAAAGGTATTGAGGCTAACACGGAGAAAATTATGGAAATTACATCTCTGGCCAAACCGGTGTGCATCAATGACGTTCAGCGGTTGGCGGGTCGCGTCGCAGCCTTAAGCCGGTTCATAAGTTGGCTAGGGGAGAAGGCGATACCTTTGTATCAAATGATGAAAAAGGCGGATGACTTTGTCTAGAGTGACGCTGCTAACTCTGCCTTTGAGGATCTGAAGAAACAGCTCGATGAGCCGCCGGTTCTTGCTGCTCCAGTTGAGAAGGAGCCATTGTTGTTGTACATAGTTGCTAACTCACGTGTTGTCAGTGCGGCCATTGTTTTGGAGCGTAAGGAGGCTGGCAAAGAACATCCGGTCCAACGGCCGGTTTACTACGTCAGTGAGGTGCTCATTGAGTCTAAACGGAGATATCCACATTGGCAGAAGCTTGTTTATGGGGTGTTCATGGCAAGCCGAAAGCTCAAGCATTACTTCCAGGGTCATCCAATTACTGTGGTTAGCTCTGCTCCTCTAGGAGACATTATTCAAAATAGAGAAGCCACAGGACGAGTCGCCAAGTGGGCCATTGAACTTGGATCTCATGGTTTGAAATATGTGCCACGTATTGCGATCAAGTCTCAAGCATTGGTTGACTTCATTAATGACTGGCAGAGTTACAGACACCGGAGGAGAAGCCAGACAACACATATTGGACAATTGACTTTGACTGGTCCAGACAATTGGAAGGCTCGGGGGCTGGAGTTGTTTTAACCTCTCCTCGAGGCGACAAATTCTATTATGTGTTATGATTGATGTTTTTGTGCACTAACAACACAGCTGAGTACGAGGCCTTACTTCACGGTCTTTGAATGGCTAAGGAAATGAGTTTGAGCCGGGTACAGTGTCTAGGTGACTCGAATCTAGTAGCTCAACAAGTATCAGGAAAGTGGGATTCTAAGGATCCTCTCATGGCGGCTTATCGCCATGAGGTCGACGCTGTGGCTGGGTATTTCAAAGGTTATCAAGTGGAGCACATTGACCGCAGAAAGAATGAAGCGGCCGATGCCTTAAGCCGATTGGGATCTCAGCGTAAGCCGGTGCCACCGAACACCTTTTTGGATGTTTTACATAACCCGTCTGTTAAGTTGCCTACAGAGGAAGATTTGGCCATTCCTGACCCGGAGGTACAGTTGGTGGCAGCTCTTCATGTTATTCCAGATTCTAGATTGGAAAGTATTGTTCCTGGCTTACATGACCCGTGGCGAGTTGCCAGAGGACGAGACCCTGGCCCGACAGATAACCCGGCGGTCCAAGTCAATGACGATTTTTGACGGAGAGTTGTATCATCGCAGTGTCACTGGAGCATTTCAATGTTGTGTTTCTCCTGAAGAAGGTCAAGAAATACTTTATGAGATCCATGAAGGGGATTGTGGTCATCACGCCGGGTCAAAGTCTCTTGTGGCCAAAGCTTTTCGTCATGGTTTTTACTAGCTAACGGCTCACGATGATGTGGAGGATCTAGTCAGTAGGTGTGATGGATGTCAAAAATTTGCACGACGAGCGCATGTGCTGGCTCAAGAGTTGCGGATGATTCCAATCACTTGGTCGTTTGCAGTTTTGGGGCTTGACATGGTTGGACCTTTCAAAAGGTCCAAAGATAAAAAGACACATCTTTTAGTGGCAGTTGACAAATTCACAAAATGGCTTGAGGCAGAGCCAGTGAGCAAGTGTGATGCAGCCACGGCGGTTCAGTTCATGAAAAAGGTGATTTTTCGCTTTGGTTTTCCACACAACATTATCACCGATAATGGTACTAATTTGTCCCAAGGTGTTATGGAGGAGTTCTGTCAACGTGAGCATATCCAGCTTGATGTTTCTTCTGTAGCTCACCCTCAATCCAATGGTCAAGCTGAGAGAGAAAATCAGGAAATCTTAAAAGGTCTCAAGCCCCGGCTTATGGTTCCCTTACAATGGACGCCGGGCTGTTGGGTAGAGGAATTACCCTCGGTGCTGTGGAGTATCAACACCACTCCTAACAGATCTACAAGTTATACACCTTTGTTCATGGTTTATGGAGCGGAAGCAGTGCTGCCTAGTGACATTCGTCATGACTCGCCTCATGTGGCGGCTTACGTTGAAGCTGATAATGAACAAGCCCGACAGGATGCACTTGACTTGTTAGATGAGGAGAGAGACTTGGCGGCGGATCGATCAACAATTTATCAACAGGACCTGCGCTGTTATCACAACCATCGGGTTAAGTCCAGGACCTTTCAAGAAGGTGACCTGGTACTCTGGCTCATCCAGGATCTGTCTGATGCACAGAAACTATCCCCGCCTTGGGAAGGACCCTTTGTGGTTAGCAAGAATTTAAACAACGGGTCATATTACCTCATTGACGTTCGACAGCATAAAGACTCACGTAAGTCGGAGGAGGAGACCCGCCGGCCGTGGAACATTGCTCAGCTTCGGCCGTACTACACCTGAGCTACCGCTCTCATCATGTACATACTTTGACGTTGTATATATTATGATAAGTAATAAAGCAGGACCTCTGTCTTTTTCCTCTTCAAAGATCATATATCTTTACTATTTTCATTATTTAAATGACTATTAAGGAGCTGATCGTATCTGAATCTAGCTTAACCTTTTTGGTCCGGCTTATGATCGTATTCGAATCTAGCTGTAAACCTCATGGTCACTTGGGGGCTTCCTATTCAAACCAAAGAGAACATAGCTGTCGTAACCCTCTTGATCGGCTCAAAGCCAAACTCACTAGGGGGCTTCTTGATCGTATCCGAATCATAGCTTAACATCTTTTGGGTCCGACTTGGATCGTATTCGAATCAGGGTCGTTAAAAACCTCTCAAGGTCATTTGGGGGCTTCCTGTTCAAACATAGGTCATATTCGAACCAAAGAGAACATAGATGTCTGTACCCTCTTGATCGGCGCAACGCCAATCGTATTTGAATCTTAGCTTAACCCCTTTGGTCCGGTGTACTGATCATATTTGAATCAGAAACCCCCAAATTTATGATCTGCTATTTTTTCTTACTGGTTTTTATTGTCTCAAATCTAAACTATCAGTATGGTTTTTATTTAAGCCGGCTTGACTATTTGACAATAAGCCGCCAAGGCATGATAGTCATCATGTATTTGGAAGCATTGACTTCTCAAAAAGATTGGGTCATCAACCTCATCATCCGGATCATGAAAACCGGCAGTCCAGAAACACAAGCCAGCTCTTTCACTTTTTGTAGGAGCAAAGTTAAAACATTGCAGATGTAATCAAAGGTGTGTTGGCAAAGAGTAGTATGCAATATTTTGTGTGCGATGGCATAAGCAACACATACAGTTTTCAAGCTAAATCTATTACAAGGCTTTGAGAGCCCACAAGATGGTTATGACTCTCCCCTCGCCGGTTCACCTCCTTCTACTGGTTGGAAGCTGGGATTGGACCAGTCAAAGCCATTCAGAGCAATGAACTCCGCTTCATCATCAATCAGGCCGGCCGGATCAACTTCCGGAGCAAAAGTGTGTTGACGAACCGGTGGGATAAGATCTGTCACCTTATAAGAGGGAGTCGCCATCTTCTTATTCTCCATATCAAAACCTGGCTGATATTTATCGATGTTGGTCTCTTCTCCAAGAATGGTAGCTTGAGGTCGAACTCCCCTCACACAGGCAATGAAGTCATCTTGCTCAAATAGAGTCACGTCTTCCTTCATGGTAGGGCACCCCTTAGCCACATCCGCCGGGTCTAGATCTGGCACCCAGGCTTTGGAGCGGCTCAGGGCAGTCAGGGCTCCGGCTCTGGCACATGATCATTTGACCTCTTGAAACCTGGCGGGTAAGATTGATAACTTCTTCAAGACATCGCTCAACTGATTGGGTCCTTGGTTGGCAGGGGAGATGGTGGCAAGTGCTTGTTGAGCGCCAGCATACAATTGCTCCACCAAGGTATAAACTGCCTTCAATTTGGTCACACTGTCTTGGCTTAGATTTCTGCTTCGTGGACCTGTGAGTGTTTTTTAAACAAAGGCTCAGCAGGCAGCTTATATTTCGGGTCAAAAGAAGGTATAAGTGATTAATACAGATGACTTACCAAAGATAGCGGAGGCCATTTGAGACACCCGGTTCTTTAAGCCGGTGAGCTCCGTGGTAACCTCCTCAAGAGCCGCCTCAGCTGTTTTAGCATGTTGTATTAGCAGCGTCTTTTCTTCGGCCCAGGATTTCTTCTTTGCAGTCAAGCTGGTCTTCAATTTTTCTGTCTCAGAAAGACTCAATTGGAGTTTAGAGTCAGCAGTCTTGATTTCTGCCTCTTGATCCATCAACCGGGTCTTTGCATCAGTTAATTGGGAGCCCAATTCAGATAGGGCGTTCTACAAAACATACGCATGTGTGTCAAGGCTTAAACTAAAAGTTATAAGGGTTCAAGTCTCAAGTACTATGCACCGCAATACCACTTGACACTTGGGGGCTAATGTCTGCCAAAGCAATTTTTTGTGACTCTTATATGTTTCAAGTCCCAACTGTTTTACAAAGTAACAGCACTTTGCACTTGGGGGCTAATGCATGATATTCAGAAAGTTTCTCAAGATTAAGCCGGATTGCAATACTTATTGGGACTAGTAAAAGACAGTTATGAAGTTAAGTACCGGTTCATTTATGATAAATTGAGCCGGCCCTTGGGGACTACAGGTGAAGTTTACGCTACTTTGTTGGACTTTCGAAAAGCTTAGAGACAAAGTATCAACCTATATCATAAAGTTTACAGATCATTCAGGTTCATCATCTGAAGACTTGGGGGCTGGCAGAGTATAAGTGAACCGGAGAACATACCTCATATTTTAGCTGCAATTGCTTGACCATCTCAATTTCCGACTCACGGCTGGAATGCACATGACTGAGATAGCCGGATAGTATGTCACTAGCATTCAGATGAGCGTAGTGAGAGATGTCAAAATGCACTTTCTGCTTCTCCAAGGCTTCTTGCTTAGCAGTGTGCCGGGCTAATACAGTGGGGGTCCCCGGTTCAACAAATCGGCTACCAGTAATCAACACGTCAGTATCAGAAGTTGTTGGCGGGTTAGCTGAACTCGATGGTTCAGTGATAGTCGGATTAAGGGTGATCTCATCGGCTGACAACTCAGGAGGATCCAATTGAGTATGAACAGCCGGGTCTTCACGTGCTTCAGTTTCAAAGGGAAGAGTTGGCATGGCCGGTTCAGGTGCAGGAACCTTCGGGTCTTCTGACGGCTTAATCACCTTGGCCTTCTTGGATTTGGCTTGGCCGCTAAGAAAAGTTTTATGAGACAGTTAGTGTAAGGATGCAGTTTTTAAAGATACACAGGAAAGCTGATTTTTCCTTACCCAGGAGCAGTTTTGAAACCCGGAAACTGAGTCTGAGATGAGTCGCCAGAAGAGCGAGAAACCTCCTGCAAAAGGTAAAATAAAGTCAGTGATGCAAGGGAATAGATTCATTAATGAAAGCAAAAGATGAAGATGAAAGAAACCTCATTCTAGCGTTTTCGAGGAGTTTGTGGTAAAACGGAAAGCGGTTCATCGTCGTCATTATTCCGGGCCTGACAGCGGCTCTCATGTTGCTGCTTTTTCAAAAGAAAATGAGGGTCCAAATAAGCCAAAGGGTGCGAAAACCTTACTTTCCGGGTTACCAGTCGAAGTTTCTATCTTGGCAAATGGGCTGAGTCAGAGGAAATAGTTACCTCTTCTTCTATGGCCTGGCTCGCCCACATGTCGTCCTGGCAATAGTCAGTGTCAATAAGGTTATTAAAAAACTGGCCAAGGGAGTCAAGGGTTACCTCCGACTTAGTAACATCGTCAAGCTTTAACAGGTCCGAAGCAGTGCTCCTCTTCTTCTTGGACCTCCGGGTCGTCTTCCTGGCGGCTATGGCAGCGGCTCTAGCCTTCTTGGCAGCTTCATGGTCATACTTGGCTTTCCAGAAGTCGGATTTGGCCTGTAAACAAATAAACAGGATAAAAGGTCATGCAAGTATTTAAAACTACTGAGGAAAACACAAAAAGAGAAAGAAGTCAGGGGTTTTCACCTCTGGTGTGGGGTTAAGTTTGCAGAAGGGGTTTAACCCAACCTTACCGCAGTCTTCATATTTTCCGTTCACAAGGATGGTTGACATTGCAACAATGTCTTCTTCAGTTAGTTGTACAGAGTTGTGACGCAGAGAGTCATCTGGGCCTCCACCATATTCATACATCAATTTGGATCGGCGGCTTAGAGGGATGACCCACCACGAGATCCAGCAACGGATCAAGTCAACTCCAGTTAAGCCATTCACCAATAAGGCATTAATCCTTTTAATAGATGGAATAAGCTTCTTGCGTTTAGCAGTAGTAAGCTTATCAGGGAGCAGAAACTTGGAATCCAGACGATCCGCGCGATAACCCGGCAGTGGTTTTTCATTGGCTGGTGACGTATCTTGGCAATAGAACCAGGTCTGATTCCAATCTTTGGGATGAATCGGTAAGACTATTAAGGGAAAGACGGCGCCCTATCGGCGCTGAATGGAGATTCCACCGAGTTCCAAGCTAGGGCCATTGGTACACTCATTCTGGCGGTTCAAATAAAAGTACTCTTTGAAGAGTTCCACAGTCAGCTCTTCTTGAAGATACACCTCATAGAGAACTTGAAAATTGCAGATGTTGGATATGGAATTGGGTCCAAGATCTTGAGGGTGAAGTTTGAAAAATGAAGAACGTCTCTGAAGAACTTTGAGCCGGGTGGTGAAAACCCCCGATTCATATGGTCAGTGAAGACAATAACTTCACCGTCTTTGGGATTAGGCCGTTCCTCGTCCGGGTTAGGAGCACGATAAGACATAATGTTTTTCTCTGGCAAAAATCCAATGGTGACAAACTCTTTCAAGTTATCTTCAGTTACTGTGGAGGGGACCCAGTTGCAGACTGTTGGTGCTTTTGACGGCATGATGAGCAAAGGACAAACTGAAAGGAAAGCGATATGCCAGTTCAGTTTGATGGTGAAATTAAAAGTTAAATGATAATGGTACAAATGAGTAATGGCGGCTCAAGTAAGGGCTAATGACATATAAAGGGTAAGTGAGCTGGCGTGATAAGCCGCCATGACTAAAGACATTCGAAGGAAGCCAGAAACAGAATTGGCTAAGTGTTGAGACAAACAGATTTCCCAAGCTATTGCTATTATTCTGAATCAAAATGGGTCAGAAAAGAAAAATAAATTCAGACCTACAGAACGAGTGCGGAGAAGTTCATTGGCTCTAAGAAGGTATCTGTTCAAAGGAAAAGGATCTGCTAGCATCTAAAATGGGCGTAAAACTACTACCGCATAAGTTCTACTTTTCTTCTGGATCAAAAGAGGGTACGGAGAAGAAACAACAAGGAGGTCTGTGGTGAACGGCAAAGAATGTTGATGAACTCGTAACCCTAAACAGATCAAAGGGCGCGGAAAGGTAGGAACTTACGAATGCAGAGCTTCTGCGAAGGGTCACCGCGGTTCTCGGGACGAGCTCAGGGTGATGCAGCGGCCAACGTTGAGGGCGACGATGAGCGCTATGGCGACGGCGGAGCCCGAGAGGCAGAGAGGTGGTGAGAATATGGAAGGAAGAAGAATAAAGGGGGAGGACCGGCCGAGCTTATTTATAAGGGGATAAGTGAACAGGCAGGCATGAAAATTAAGGAAGACCAAAATAATGATTATCCTGCTAAACGGACGCCTCGATTCTCAGAAGACATTAAAAGATAAAGATCCGTTGAAGATGATGTCATAGCAGGCTTTCATGTTTTCAGAAGATAACGTCATGGCGGGTTACAGAGTTTTTACAAAGAGAGGGAGATGGATTTCGTCTAAGTGTTGAAGATTGACAAAGAACAAAGTTCAAGTCAACCTGGGGCCTAATGTTGGGGATATAGCTACCAGGTATGACCCTCCCAGGATGGGCCGGGTCAACCCCAATGGCGGGTTACGAGAAGAAGCCTAGTAAATGTTCAAGGTGACAGTTTATTAAGACTTGTAGAAGGCCTAAGCCCAGAGACGGCTTAAGGCCCAATATTGTAAACCGCCATATGTAAAGAAAGACTTGTAAAGCAAGGCATATAAAAGAAGTCACTGAGCCGGATACATTTTATGAGCCGGTCGGGACTCTGTAGGCCGCCAGGCGTCAACCCGTATATATAAGGGGGCGACCCGGTGGCGGCTTAGGACAAGAAACAACAGATCCATAACCAAGCAAGCGGATTTGCTCCTTGGTCATCGAAACCTAGCAATACAACATCAACTGGACTAGGCCTTACAGACGGTGTCCTGGACTAGGGGGTACTCACCACATCATCTCCCGATCTGCTAGATTGGGCCGAGGACCCCCATGGCCGTATACTCATGGGCCAGTTCGGACAGTTGCCGCATACATGGAAGATTCCAGAAGACTTGGTGATCAAGACAAGGACTCCTCCCCACCGGCGTATTCGGCTAGGACTCTTGTTATCCTAGGCCTCCGGTGCATTATATAAACCGAGGCCAGGCTAGTCGATAGACAATATACATACAATCATACCATAGGCTAGCTTCTAGGGTTTAGCCTCTCTGATCTCGTGGTAGATCTACTCTTGTACTACTCATATTATCAAGAACAATCAAGCGGGACGTAGGGTTTTACCTCCATCAAGAGGGCCCGAACCTGGGTAAAACATCGTGTCCCCTGCCTCATGTTACCATCCGCCTTAGATGCACAGCTCGGGATCCCCTACCCGAGATCCGCCGGTTTTGACACCGACATTGGTGCTTTCATTGAGAGTTACGTTGTGTGTTCGGCAAAAGGTTAATGGCTCGCCTGCAGATCAACTGCGACTTCGGCATCTTCGTCACCAGCTCGACTGGTCACCTTGGTTCGACCAAGGACTGCACCCTACCTCCGATCGTCATGTTCGGATGAGGGTCTTTATAAACATCAACTCCGATCTCTATCAAGATCATGGAGGAATCATCCAGGCAACGTCAACATTGCCCTCGGGCGACCGTGCTGTTTTTTTTTGGACAGCAAACTTGTGTCCGCCGCCACCACCTCCTCAAGTGTCTTTTTAACGATTGCTTCGATGGAGTTATGCGGAATTGAGTGTACAACAACCCTGGAAAATTTTCTCGAGTTCCGATGGAGGAATCTCTGGCAATCCACGATATACCGGAGCCCTGTCAAATCTGGACGGGAATCTGGATGAGTTTAGGGCGTGGTGTCCAGCTTCTAGATCGGACGTCCTTTGGAAGATCCAACCATTAATCGGCTGCGGAATTCCTATATCTACCACCTCTCAAAATTTCAGCTTGATCCGACCGTCCAAACTCCGGGAACCTTCCGATTAGTGCATCACTTTTCGGATCTGTTTTCTGCGCGAAAACGAATCCGACCCGAGTTCATCTTTTTTATGAACGGGATTTCGGACATCCCTTTTGAAGGAAGTTTTGTATGGGGTATTGTGTTTTGTTCCCGAACACATCCCACTAACTTTAAGATATTTTGAACATGATCTTCAACATCATGCTGGTGTCAAACCAGTCCAGCAATATTGCTCCACGACTGCCGACCCGCGCTAGACACATCGTCACTTTGTTGAGCCGAGCTCAACTTCTTCGGATCATCATCTCGGCAAGCCGAACAAGAGTTCGACATCGCGAAGGATAAATCATCACCAACATCGCCGCCCCGCGGATTACCCGGAGCAGGCACACCGGCATCGCCGCACGGTCACTTCATCAAGCCGGCATTGACCACGCCACGACCTGCATCGGCAGGGCTGCGCAGTTGCTCCTTCAAGCCGGTGTCCATCACGCTGACCTACTTCGACTCATCGGCTGACATCGAGGCTTCAACATCTCGGCTGGACCCGGGGCTTCGCCATCTCTTCATCAACCTACTCCGGAGACTTCGGCATCACTAGCCGACCAGCTCCGTCACGTTAGCTGGACCGAGGCTTTACCTCGGCGAGCCAACCTTTGTCAGCATCGCCATGCCGTCGCTTTATTGCCCATCAGGAAATGGGTGTGCGGATCGAGTCCCAATTTTGGGAATCACCTTTCTTCGGATTGCTACAACAAATAAATCAGGTGTTATTAATCCTAGTATTTTTGCTTGTTTGGGTTTATTTTTCCCAAGGAATTATTATTCTAGTTTGTCCATCACCTGTACACAGGTCTATCAAATGATGGCCGCATTAACGATGGTCGCGTGGTGGTTCGGTCAATTTCTGTACATAGTCCGGCGAACGCCGCATCCGGAACTCGGACCGACCTGTGAATTCAAGCTTTGCCACGCCCTTACTGCATCACGCCGACGCCCTGCATCGACATTGACTTCGGCGCCAGGCCATATTTCTTTTATTACTCACTTTGCATAAATTATTTATTATGCAACAATTTTTTTATACTATTATCTCCGGTTTGCATCACTTTTTGTGCACAGGAAAATGATCCGGGTAGGCAGTATTGTCAACTCGATGTATTGACATACCACGTCACCTCGGCTAGACGGGGGGGCTTCGTCAACACTTCATTACCCCATGTCGGGGACTTCTGCATCACTCTGCCGGCGTGCATTGACCGTGCTATGTCACCACTTCGGCGTGTCGAGCTCTCCGCTCCGCCACCTCGTGACCGGCTTGGGGGATGGAACATTGTCCCGCATCAAGCTCGGACCGCGTCATCAATGCCGAACACATTAACCAGCTAAGTCGCTTTCATGCTCAAAGTTTTAATTTTTAACTTGTGTTCGGTTCGACCAAGCATTATACTTTTTTTGGAAGAAAGTTGCTTGTAGAAAATCTCCTTGTCAAAACTTTGTTTGTGGCATGCAAATTCAAATACCCTGTTTACTTGGGGGCTTCCTTCATGAAGCTTTTTCCTCTTGCATATGATTATACTTGTACGGCTTCGTTCCTTGTTTGTGTATTACGCCACAATATGCACCATATTGACTTAAGCGATTTGCAAGCTGGGTTGCCTGGCTCCTGTGATTACCCCTACGTTCCCGATTGTTCGGCTAGGGAGTAAAGGAAGCACCTCTGCGATTGTCACGACCGGGTCCTCCGAGCTCTGACCTCAGACTGGGTGAAGCCGAAAGCTAGCGCTCTTATTGTTTTCAACCATGGTCGGCACACAACAGAACTCATGAGTACAAAAAATCTATTGTACAAGCCTCATAGTAATAATGAGCACCGAAGAAAGGTATCGGTGGGGGTACTATTTTCTTCGAAGATGCTTCTTACACTTTGTTAGTAATATAGCATAAGTTCCCTGAGCGCGCTTTGTCTGTTCAGCCTTATGGCCTGATTGCCTGGTCATCGGAAACACCGTCGATACTCTCGACAGGCGGAGTACATCACACTTTTCGGCCCTTGGCCGAAGAGGGAGAAGCCGATGGTCGGTTAAGACGCGTTTAAAGTTCGGGTGAACACAAATATGATATAAGTACTTCGGTACATACAATCATTATACATAAAATTCTTACCCAAGTCACTTGGGGGCTCTTAAAATTTATATATGAGCTGTAAATGTGTTTTCTTCTTGGTCTTGTCAAAACATGACAGAAGCACAATTTTTTTCTTTCTCTTCCAATTTTTGGATTGGCACCGAACGCTTGATCTTGTTCGGACGTCATGTTTTTACTAACGTTTTTTTGGTTCTTCAAGCTTTTGGCACTTTTAAACTATTTGTGTGTTTTCAGCACAGGTCTTGTAGTGTAACGCCGGACACCTTTAGAGATTCGGCAAAAACATTCTCGGATATTGCTATATATGCATCGGTGTCGAATTGTGTCTTCGATCAATAGTTGGGTTGCCCGGCTCTTGCGCTTGCCTCCTACGTTCCGCTCTATTCGGCTAGGTGTGCAAAGGGAGAACCACTGCGATTGTGCTTCCAGCTCACTTGGTTAAGCACCTCAGTGGAGAAAGCCGAAAACTGACTGTCACAATAAGCGTAAACTGGTCAACGATCCGATGACTGTATTAAATGACGGGCCATCCATAACATTAGTCGAAGTGTTTACGGCTTGACCTCGACTGTCGACGAACACTACTGGGGCTAGTAACTGGCCTCCCAAACTAAAATCCTCAATATTTTTCTCTTACATTAGAGCTGAGGTTTCATGATCATGCTTAGCATGACAACCCAAAGAAAGGGACCGATAGCGTGACTATTTTCTTTGGAAGACATTTCTTATGTTAAACAGTGATATAACATATCTCTCTGTGTACCTTTGTTTATAAAACCGTATGGCTAGATTGCCTTGTTTGTCGTAAATCTTTGCCCTAATAAAGTCTTTATAAAGTAGGACAAACACTCCTCGGCTACTAGCCGACGAGGTGGAAGCCGATGGTCGGTCAACAAAGTTTTGTACAATGCGGATCCGAGCATTAATGACGTAAAGTACTTGGATACATAGAGTCATTACACATAATTTGTGATTTTACTATGGATATCGATCCTTAATTCGGCCACCCGTGCCCGCATTAAGGCTCGGGGGCTACTGGGCTTCGGGCTTATTATTTAAAAAATATTAAAGGGGCGCATCGATCCCCTGATCTGGTGTTGCCACCCGATCAGTGTCTCGGGGGCTACTGCATTGCCTGTTCAATGCAGACAATTTTAAGTGCAATACAGTTGCCGAGGAGATTTTGATCCTCAGGTTGGTCGGCCGCACCCAACCTGAGTCTCGAGGACTGAGCACGCCGCTTTTTGTGTCCCGAAGTATTCTGCTGAGCTAGGACTTGATCCTCAGGCTGATTTTGCAAATCAACCTGAGTCTCAGTAGCTACTGGGATCAGCGGTCTTATGTCATCCTTCAAGTGCATCTCGAGTTTTAAACCGATAGACGCCTTGAGGGCTACTGGCTATATATCTCGGCAGAGAATAAATTGCACCAATCAAAAATATTGACAAAAAATCGGCCCACGGTCGGGGTGGTACACCACCTCGGAAGTAGTCCGGCATAAAGCTCGGGCGCTAGTGGCTGGCTCCATAGAGGGCATTTCCAACATTAAGCTCGGCTAAACTCCTTCAACTTTTTTGAACCAAGGTGATATGACACCTCGGATATATTCCGAAGTTGGAACCCGGATACAGTCCGGCGTTGGAGTTTGGACATAGTCCGACGTTGGAGCTCGGATACATTCTGGCGTTGGAGCTCAGAAAGCGGTCCGGCGTTGCTGCTCGACTGCAAAAGATACCTCAAATGCAGTCCGGCGTTGGAGCTTGGACGCAAGAGGACACTACCTCCCGGGAACAACTTCAAACCCGAGGTGTGGCATAAAAATAAGAAGGCATTGATAAAGGCAGGAAACTTAAAGGGGCTCCTCGGATACCCGACATGTAAACCCGTCGAATGCATTTCGGCAATCCTCAAGATCGAAGATGAGAAGATTTATTGAACCAGTTTTCAAGACCGACAACCGAAGATGAAGAAACAGTTTGGAAGAATGGAGGAGCGTCCCTAACTTGAAGACCGGTTCAGGGGGCTAGTGATGGTATCCTGGACTAGGGGGTACTCACCACGTCATCTCCCGATCTGTTAGATTGGGCCGAGGACCCCCATGGCCGTATACTCATGGGCCAGTTCGGACAGTTGCCGCATACATGGAAGATTCCACAAGACTTGGTGATCAAGACAAGGACTCCTCCCCACCGGCGTATTCGGCTAGGACTCTTGTTATCCTAGGCCTCCGGTGCATTATATAAACCGAGGCCAGGCTAGTCGATAGACAATATACATACAATCATACCATAGGCTAGCTTCTAGGGTTTAGCCTCTCTGATCTCGTGGTAGATCTACTCTTGTACTACTCATATTATCAAGAACAATCAAGCAGGACGTAGGGTTTTACCTCCATCAAGAGGGCCCGAACCTGGGTAAAACATCGTGTCACCTGCCTCCTGTTACCATCCGCCTTAGACGCACAGTTCGGGACCCCCTACCCGAGATCCGCCGGTTTTGACACCGACACTTACCTTCACCGTAAGGGGCCGAACCAGTATAAACCTCTGGTATCCTTTTTCCCGATTAACCCCTTTAAGCTTCCTTGTTGCGATTGCCCTACGACTAAGTCCTTTCGCTAGGACATCTGCCGTGACAATTCCACGACATTTGTTCCTTGTTGGAACATGGATATTGTTGGGATATCATTATTATCTCTTATTTACTTTAATGCATCTATATACTTGGTAAAGGGTGGAAGGCTCGACCTTATGCCTGGTGTTTTGTTC
The DNA here is from genome assembly GCF_018294505.1 of Triticum aestivum. NCBI lineage: Eukaryota > Viridiplantae > Streptophyta > Magnoliopsida > Poales > Poaceae > Triticum > Triticum aestivum. Next base: position 124,609,890 of record NC_057794.1, read on the forward strand.
CACTCTTGTTGCCCTAGTTTCCGTCGTACCGGTGTTATGTTCCTTGATTTTGCGTTCCTTACGTGGTTGGGTGTTATGGGAACCCCTTGACGGTTCACCTTGAATAAAACTCCTCCAACAAGGCCCAACCTTGGTTTTACCATTTGCCACCTAAGCCTTTTTCCCTTGGGTTCCGCGGACTCAAGCGTCATCTTTATTTTAAACCCCCGGGCCAGTGCTCCTCTGAGTGTTGCTCCAAACTAGAGCCCCTTGCAGCGCCACCTCGGGGAAACTTGAGGGTTGATTTTAGTTGTACGGATTGCTTATCCAGTGTGCCTTGAGAATGAGATATGTGCAGCTCCCATCAGGATTTGTCGGCACATTCGGGTGGCTTTGCTGGTCTTGTTTTACCATTGTAGAAATGTCTTGTAACCGGGATTCCGAGTCTGATCGGGTCTTCCTGGGAGAAGGAATATCCTTCGTTGACCGTGAGAGCTTGTGATGGACTAAGTTGGGACACCCCTGTAGGGTTTTGAACTTTCGAAAGCCGTGCCCGCGGTTATGGGCAGATGGGAATTTGTTAATATTTGGTTGTAGAAAACTTGACACTTAATTAAAATGAATCAAACGCGTGTGTAGCCGTGATGGCCTCTTTTCGGCGGAGTCCGGGAAGAGAACGCGGTCTCGTGTTATGCTTGAACGTAAGTAGCTTCAGGATCACTTCTTGATCACTATTAGCTTCTCGACCGTCCTTTGCTTCTCTTCTCGCTCTCATTTGCGTAAGTTAGCCACCCTATATGCTTAGTGCTTTGTTGCAGCTCCACCTCACTACCCTTTTCCTACCCTCAAGCTTAAATAATCTTGATCTCGCGGGTGTGAGATTGCTGAGTCCTCGTGACTCACAGATACTTCCAAACAGGTGCAGGTGCCGATGATGCTAGTGCAGGGGACGCTACCGAACTCAAGTGGGAGTTCGACGAGGATTCGGGCCATTACTATGTTTCTTTTCCGGTTGATCAGTAGATGAGCCCGGTTGGGGTGATCGGGGATCTAGCATTTGGGGTTGTCTTTCTTTATTTTGGTTCCGTAGTCGGACCTTGATTGTATTCTAGATGATGTATGACTATTTATGTATTGTGTGAAGTGGCAATTGTAAGCCGACTCTTTATCCCTTTCTTATTCAGTACATGGGATGTGTAAAGATTACCTCTCTTGCGACATGCCTACCATGCGGCTATGCCTCTAAGTCATGCCCCGACACGTGGGAGATATAGCCTCATTGTGGGTGTTACAAGTTGGTAATCAGAGCCTTCCCCGACTTAGGAGCCCCCTGCTTGATCGAATCGCTGACGTTGTTGAGTCTAGAACAAAATGTTTTGAGTCTTAGGATTATATATATCGGAGAGTAGGATTCTTTTTACTCCTCAGTCCCTTCGTCGCTCTGGTGAGGCCTCCTGTCATAGAGTTTTGACTCTTCTCTCTTCAAATTTCACGAAAAAAATTAGGATCACGCGGGTATCTTGGAATCGTTCCGATGGTTTTGTGACGAGAACATTGTTCTTGGTGCCTCCTAACATTTAGGGGTTGTGGCAGTGTCCCAGGGAGTTGATCTCCGAGGTGTTGTCGTCACAATTTTATCGTTGCAGTTCTGGAATACCTGAGTTCGCCGACATCGAAAATCTCTTTTATGAAGTTGTGGGTGAGATAACCTCGTCGCCACCCAGTACTGGGGCGGGAGTTCGGGAGTATTGCCATAACTCGTATAACGGATGCTTTTCGAAGGTTGAGGTAAATGATTTTCGAAGGTTTCTTGGTTATGTGATGAAGGATGGATACAACTGGATGTAGGATTTGCTAGTTTTGGGTGAGATATTATGCAAGGAAAGGGGGGCGCAGGGCAAGGCAGGGCCCCTAGGGGCGGCGACCAAGCCCTAGGGTGCCTTAGTTGCCTCCCCTCCCCTCCCACCTATATATATGTGGGGAGTGGGTGCCTCACAGACACACAACATCAACGGTTAGCCTTGTGCGGTGCCCCCCTCCAAAGTTTACACCCCCGGTCATATTCTCGCGGTGCTTAGGCGAAGCCCTGCACGGATCACTTCACCATCACCGTCACCACGCCGTCATGCTAATGGAACTCATCTACTTCATCGACACCTTGCTGGATCAAGAAGGCGAGGGACATCATCGCGCTGAACATGGGCAGAACTCGGAGGTGTCGTACATTCGTTACTTGATCGGTCGGAGCTAGAAGAAGTTCGACTACATCAACCGCGTTGTCAAACGCTTCCGCTTTCAGTCTATGAGGGTACATGTACACACTCTCCCCCTTTCATTGCTTTGCATCTCCTAGATAGATCTTGCGTGAGCGTAGGAATTTTTTTAAAATTGCATGCTACATTCCCCAACAAGCATAACCCACCTGGGCGCGCCTGGGGGCCCAGGAGCGCCCTGGTGGGTTGTGCTCACCTCGGCCGCCTCCCGCACCACCTCTTTGCTCTATAAATACCCTGAAAATCCAAAAAGCCTAGGGGAGTCGATGAAACACAATTCCAGCCGCCGCAAGTTCTAAAAACCACAAATCCAATCTAGACACCATCATGGAGGGTTTTATCATCCTAATTGGTGCCTCTCCGATGATGCGTGAGTACTTCATTGTAGACCTACAGGTTCGTACTTAGTAGCTAGATGGATTTCTCTCTCTTTTTGATTCTCAATACAAGGGTCTCTTGGAGATCTATTTGATGTAACTATTTTTGCGGTGTGTTTGTTGGGATCCGATGAACTTCGAGTTTATGATCAGATCTATTTTATCCATGAAGTTATTTGAGTTTTGATCTCTTATATGCATGATTTCTTATAGCCTCGTATTTCTTCTTTGAATCTTTGGTTTAGTTAGGCCAACTAGATCAAGTTTTCTTGCCATGGGAAGGGGTGCTTTATGATGGGTTCGATCTTATGGTGCTCAATCCCAGTGACAGAAGGGGGCATGACACATATGTATCGTTGCTATTAAGGATAACAAGATGGGGTATATTCCTACATGAATAGATCTTGTCTACATCATGTCATCGTTCTTATTGCATTACTCCATTTCTCCATGAACTTAATACACTAGATGCATGCTGGATAGGGGTCGATGTGTGGAGTAATAATAGTAGATGCAGGCAGGAATCGGTCTACTAATCTTGGACGTGCTGCCTATATGATGATCATTGCCTGGATATCGTCATAATTATTTGAAGTTCTATCAATTGCCCAACAGTAATTTGTTTACCCACCATATGCTATTTTTCTCGAGAGAAGCCACTAGTGAAATCTACGGCTCCTGGGTCTGTCCTTTATCATATTTGCCTTCGAGATCTATTTTTATTTGTTTTTATTTTCAGATCTATTAATCCAAACACTCAAAAATACCTTACTCCAAATTTATCTATCTTTTCATCCGGTAGGGATTGACAACCCCTCTTACACGTCGGGTTACAAGTATTTGTTCTTTGTGTGCAGGTACCGTTTACATAGTGTTGTGTGGTTCTCTTACTGGTTCGATAACCTTGGTCTCATCACTGAGGGAAATACCTACCGTAGTTGTGTTGCTTCATCCCTACCTCTTTGGTGAAGTACCGACGTAGTTCAAGCCGCATTAGGATCTTTTAGAAAGAATTAAACGAAACTCTAAGATTGGGAACTCGGTGAAGGTAAAGAGTTGGGTATTAAGCTTGAGTTTGATTATTTTAAATCTTTTATGAATACCGATGCATTTCAAAAGTTTGGCACTAAATATGGACTTGACTCTGAGATAGTAGCCTCTTTTTGTGAATCATTTTCTACTCATGTTGATCTCCCTAAGGAGAAGTGGTTTAAATATCACCCCCTATTAAAGAGGAAATTAAAGAACTAGTAGTAGTTAAAGATGAAACTATTATTTACAATGTTGATCCAGTTGTGCATACTACTTATATTGAAAACCACCTTTCCCTGTTAGGATAAAGGAACATGCTAAGGTTTCAACTGTGGTTCGCAAAAGTAATATTAGAGCACCCAAACCTGCTGAACAAATTAAAGTAGAACCTAGTGTTGCTATGGTTAAAGATCTCCTGGTGGAAAATATTGATGGGCATGTTATTTATTTCTGTGATGAAGGTGCTAGAATTTCCAAACCCGGCAAAAAGATAAATATAGACCTATTGTTGGCAAGCCTGTTGTCTCAGTCAAAATAAAGGATCATTGTTATCATGGTTTATGTGATTTAGGTGCTAGTGTGAGTGCTATTCCTTTTAATTAATACCAAGAAATTATGAATGACATAGCACCCGCTAAAAGAGAAGATATATATGTTACTATTAAACTTGCTAATAGAGACACCATCACACCATTGGGGATTGTTAGAGATGTTGAAGTCTTGTGTGAAAAAATAAAGTATCCTACTGATTTTCTGGTTCTTGGTTCCCCACAAGATGACTTTTGTCCCATTATCTTTGGGAGACCTTTCTTGAACACTATCAATGCTACTATAGATTGTCATAAACAAACTATCAGTGTTAGCTTTGGTGATGAGTCTCATGAATTTAATTTCTCCAAGTTTAATAGACAACCTCATAAGAAATAATTACCTAGTAAGGATGAAATAATTGGTATTGCTTCTATTTCCATGTCTTCTACTGATTCACTAGAACAATATTTGCTAGACCATGAAAACAATATGCATATGCATGAAAGAAATGAAATAGATAAAATCTTCTTTGAATAACGACCTCTGCTTAAACACAATTTGCCTATTGAAACTCTAGGAGGTCCTCCTCCACCTAAAGGTGATCCTGTATTTGAATTAAAACAATTGCCTGACACTTTGAAATATGCTTATCTTGATGAGAAAAAGATATATCCTATTATTATTAGTGTTGACCTTTCAGAACATGAAGAACAAAGATTATTGAAAATTCTGAAGAAGCACCGAGCTGCTATCCGATATACTCTTGATGATCTTAAGGGCATTAGTCCCACTCTTCGTCAGCACAAGATTAATATGGAACGTAATGCTAAACCCTTTGTTGATCATCAACGAAGTTTGAATCCTAAGATGAAAGAAGTGGTAAGAATTGAAATACTAAAACCTCTGAAAGCAGGTATAATCTATCCCATAGATGATATTAGATGGGTAAGTCTCGTTCACTATGTCCCTAAGAAGGGAGGTATTACTGTTGTTACTAATGATAAAAATGAACTTATTCCACAAAGGATTGTCACTGGCTATAGATTGGTAATTGATTTCAGAAAATTAAATAAAACAACTAGAAAAGATCATCACCCTCTACCTTTTATTGATCAAATGTTAGAAAGACTATCTAAGCACACACACTTTTGTTTCCTTGATGGATATTCTGTTTTTTCTCAAATACCTGTTTCACAACCTGACCAAAAGAAAACCACCTTTACTTGTCCTTTTGGAAATTATGCTTATAGACGTATGCCTTTTGGTTTATGAAATGCACCTGCTACCTTTCAAAGATGCATGACTGCTATATTCTCTGCTTTTTGTGAAAACATTGTTGAGGTTTTCATGGATGATTTTTTGTTTACGGGACTTTTTTTGATGATTGCTTAAGCAATCTTGATCGAGTTTTGCAGAGATGTTAGCAAACTAATCTTGTATTGAATTGGGAGAAGTGCCACTTTATGGTTAATGAAGGGACATAAAATTTCTGAATGAGGTATTGAGCTGGATAAAGCTAAAGTTGATGCAAATGAGAAAATGCCATGTCCTAAGGATATTAAAGGTGTTCGTAGTGTCCTTGGTCATGTTGGTTTCTATAGGAGGTTTATTAAAGACTTCTCTAAAATTTCTAGGCCTCTTACAAATCTTTTACAAAACGATGTTCCATTTGGTTTTGATGAAGATTGTGTAGAAGCCTTTGAAACACTTAAGAAAGCCTTAACTTTTGCACCTATTGTTCAACCACCTGATTGGAACCTGCCTTTTGAAATTATGTGTGATGCTAGTGATTATGATGTTGGTGTTGTTCTAGGACAAAGAGTTGCTAAGAAATTAAATGTTATCCATTATGCTAGTAAAACTCTAGACAGTGCCTGATACGTCTCCAACATATCTATAATTTTTTACTGTCCCATGCTATTATATTATCTGTTTTGGATGTTTTATATGCATTAATATGCTATTTTATATTATTTTGGGACTAACCTATTAACCCGGTACCCAGTGCCAGTTGCTGTTTTTTCCTTGTTTTTGACTTTTTCAGAAAGGAATATCAAACGGAGTCCAAATGGAATAAAACTTCCGCGGTGATTTTTCTTGGACCAGAAGACATCCATGGAGCTTGGAGAGGGGGGCAGAAGAGTCCCGAGGGACCCATAAGCCCTCAGGCCACGCCCTAGGGGGCACGCCTCCCTCGCTTCTGGGCCCCCAGGAGTCCTCCAACCCTAATTTTTGCTTTATAAATTCCCAAATATTCCCAAACCAACAGAAGCGTCCACCAAAATACTTTTCCGCCGCTGCAAGTCTCAGTTCCCGTGAGGTCCCATCTTGGGGCCTTTTCCGGCACCCTGCCGGAGGGGGATTCGATCATGGAGGGCATCTACATCAACTCTATTGCCCTTCCGATGAAGCGTGGGTAGTTTACCACAGACCTATGGGTCCAAATCTAGTAGCTAGATGGCTTCTCTCTCTATGATCTTCAATACCATGTTCTCCTCATTGTTCTTGGAGTTCTATCCGATGTAATATTCTTTTGCGGTGTTTTTGTCGAGATCCAATGAATTGTGGATTTATGATCAGATTATCTATGAATATTATTTGAGTCTTTTCTGAACTCTTTTATGCATGATCAAATATCTTTGTATTTCTCTTTGAATTATCGGTTTGGTTTGGCCAACTAGATTGATTTTTCTTGCAATGGGAGAGGTGCTTAGTTTTGGGTTCAATCTTGCGGTGTCCTCACCCAGTGACATAGTAGGGGTAGAGAGGCATGTATTGTATTATTGCCATCAAGGGTAAAAAGATGGGGTTTTCATTATATTGCTTGAGTTTATGCCTCTACATCATGTCATCTTACTTAAGGCGTTACTCCGTTCTTATGAACTTAATACTCTAGATGCATGCTGGATAGCGGTCGATGTGTGGAGTAATAGTAGTAGATGCAGGCAGGAGTTGGTCTACTTGACACGGACATGATGCCTATATTCATGATCATTGCCTTGGATATCGTCATAACTTTGCGCTTTTCTATCAATTGTTCGACCGTAATTTGTTTACCCACCGTACGTTTTCTTTCAAGAGAGAAGCCTCTAGTGAAAACTATGGCCCTGGGTCTATTTTCCATCATATATTTTCAGATCTATAAACCAAAAAAACCAAAAATATCTTGCTGCAATTTACTTAGATTTATTTCATTTTTCCTTTTTATTTATCTTTCATACCTATCTCTATTAGATCTCACTCTTGTTCGAGACTGTGAAGGGATTGACAACCCCTTTTTCGCGTTGAGTGCAAGTGTTTGTTAGTGTGTGCAGGTGCATAGATTGGAGACCTGCTTGTGCATCCTACTGGATTGATACCTTGGTTCTTAACTGATGGAAATACTTATCTCTACTTTGCTGCATCACCCTTTCCTCTTGAAGGGAAAAATCAACGCAAGCTCAAGAAGTAGCAGTGCCCAAAGAAATTATGCTTCTACTGAGAAAGAATTTTTAGCGGACGTGTTTGCTTGTGATAAATTCAGATCTTATATTGTTGATTCCAAAGTAATTGTTCACACCAATCATGCTGCTATAAAATATCTTATGGAAAAGAAAGATGCTAAACGTAGACTTATTGGGTGGGTTCTCTTGCTACAAGAGTTTAATTTATATATTACTGATAGGAAAGGAGATGAGAACCCCGTAGCTGATAACTTGTCTAGGTTAGAAAATATTCTTGATAACCCACTACCTATTGACGATAGATTTCCTAATGAAAAATTAGCGGCAATAAATGTTTCTCATAACACTCTGTATGCTGACTATGCTAATTATATTGTTGCTAAATACATACCACCTAGTTTCACATACCAACAAAAGAAAAAAAATTATTCTATGATTTAAGACATTACTTTTGGGATGACCCACATCTTTATAAAGAAGAAGTAGATGGTATTATTAAACGTTGTGTACCTAAGCATGAACAGGGACAAATCCTACGAAAATGCCATTCCGAAGCTTATGGAGGACATCATGCAGGAGATATAACTGCTCACAAGGTATTGCAGTCTGGTTTTTATTGGCCTACTCTCTTCAAGGATTCTCGTAAGTTTGTTTTATCTTGTGATGAATGTCAAAGAATTGGTAATATTGGTAAGTGTCAGGAAATGCCTATGAATTATTCACTTGTTGTTGAACCATTCGATGTTTGGGGTTTCGATTATATGGGACCTTTTCCTTCGTGTAACGGGTATACACATATTTTGGTTGCTGTTGATTATGTTACTAAGTGGGTAGAAACTATTCCAACTAGTAGTGTTGATCATCAAGGAAATATGCCCTAGAGGCAATAATAAAGTTGTTATTTATATTTCCTTATATCAAGATAAATGTTTATTATTCATGCTAGAATTGTATTAACCGGAAACTTAGTACATGTGTGAATACATAGACAAACAGAGTGTCCCTAGTATACCTCTACTTGACTAGCTCGTTAATCAAACATGGTTAAGTTTCCTAGCCATGGACATGTGTTGTCATTTGATGAACGGGATCACATCATTAGAGAATGATGTGATGGATAAGACCCATCCGTTAGCTTAGCACTATGATCGTTTAGTTTATTGCTATTGCTTTCTTCATGACTTATACATGTTCCTATGACTATGAGATTATGCAACTTCCGAATACCGGAGGAACACTTAGTGTGCTATCAAACATCACAATGTAACTGGGTGATTATAAATATGCTCTACAGGTGTCTCCAATGATGTTTGTTGAGTTGGCATAGATCGAGATTAGGATTTGTCACTCCGATTGTCGGAGAGGTATCTCTGGGCCCTCTCAATAATGCACATCACCATAAGCCTTGCAAGCAATGTGACTAATGAGTTCGTCACTGGATGATGCATTACGGAACGAGTAAAGAGACTTGCTGGTAATGAAATTGAACTAGGTATTGAGATACCACGATCGAATCTCGGGCAAGTAACATACCGATGACAAAGGGAACAACGTATGGTGTTATGCGGTTTGACCGATAAAGATCTTCATAGAATATGTAGGAACCAATATGAGCATCGAGGTTCCTCTATTGGTTATTGATCGGAAGTGAGTCTCGATCATGTCTACATAGTTCTCGAACCCGTAGGGTCCGCACGCTTAACGTTCGATGACGATTGGTCTTATGAGTTTATGTGTTTTGATGTACCGAAGGTAGTTCGGAGTCCCGGATGTGATCACGGACATGACGAGGAGTCTCAAAATGGTCGAGACATAAAGATCGATATATTGGAAGGCTATGTTCGGACATCGGAATGGTTCCGGATGAGTTCGGGCATTTACCGGAGTACCAAGGGGTTAACGGAACCCCCCGGGGAGTCAATGGGCCTTATTGGGCCTTAGTGGGAGAAAGGAGGAGGCGGCCAAGGTGGGCCCCCCCAAGCCCAATCCGAATTGGGAGGGGGTCATCCCCCCTTTCCTTCTCTCCCTCTTCCTTCTTCTCCTACTTCAACTAGGGAAGGGGGGGAACCTACTCCTACTTGGAGTAGGACTCCCCCCCTTGGGTGCGCCATAAGAGGGCCAGCCCTCCCCTCCTCCACTCCTTTATATACGGGGGAGGGGGCACCCCATAGACACACAAGTTGATTGTTTAGCCGTGTGCAGTGCCCCCCTCCACAGATTTCCACCTCGGTCATATCATTGTAGTGCTTAGGTGAAGCCCTGCGTCAGTAACTTCATCATCACCATCATCATGCCATCATGCTGATGAAACTCTCCCTCGGCCTCAACTAGATCAAGAGTACGAGGTACGTCACCGAGCTGAAGTGTGCAGATCGCAGAGGTGCCGTACATTCTGTACTTGATCGGTTGGATCGCGAAGACATTCGACTACATCAACCACGTTTCATAACGCTTCCGCTTTCGGTCTACGAGGGTACGTGGACATACTCTTCCCCTCTTGTTGCTATGCATCACCTAGATGGATCTTGCATGTGCGTAGGAATTTTTTTGAAATTACTGCGTTCCCCAACAGTGGCATTAGAGCCAGGTCTATGCGTAGATGTTATATGCACGAGTAGAACACAAAGGAGTTGTGGGTGTGGGTATATACATATTGCTTGCCGTCACTAGTCGATTCTTGATTCAGTGGTATTGTTGGATGAAACGGCTCAGACCGACATTACGCATACGCTTACGCGAGACTGGTTCTATCGACGTGCTTCGCACAAAGGTGGCTAGTGGGTGTCAGTGTCTCCAAGTTTAGTTGAATTAGATTCAATGAACAGGGTTCTTTCTGAAGGTCAAAAAGCAATCACTATACCGCGTTGTGGTTTTTGATGCGTAGGTAAGAACGGTTCTTACTAAGCCCGTAGCAGCCACTAAAACTTGCAACAACAAAGTAGAGGACGTCTAACTTGTTTTTGCAGGGCATGTTGTGATATGATATGGTCAAGACGTGATTATATAAATTGTTGTATGAGATGAGCATGTTTTGTAACACAGTTATCGGCAACTGGCAGGAGCCATATGGTTGTCGCTTTATTGTATGAATGCAATCACCATATAATTGCTTTACTTTATCACTAAGCGGTAGTGATAGTCGTGGAAGCAATAGTTGGAGAGATGACAACGATGCTTCGATGGATATCAAGATGTCAAGCCGGTGACGATGGTGATCATGACGGTGCTTTGGAGATGGAGATCAAAGGCACAAGATGATGATGGCCATATCATATCACTTATATTGAGTGCATGTGATGTTTATCCTTTACGCATCTTATTTTTCTTAGTTTGGCGGTAGCATTATAAGATGATCTCTCACTAAATTTCAAGGTATAAGTGTTCTCCCTGAGTATGCATCATTGCTACAGTTCGTCATGCCGAGACACCACGTGATGATCGGGTGTGATAAGCTCTACGTTCACATACAACGGGTGCAAGCCAGTTTTGCACAAGAAGAATACTCGGGTTATTGACGAGCCTAGCATATGCAGATATGGCCTCGGAACACTGAGACCGAAAGGTCGAACGTGAATCATATAGTAGATATGATCAACATAGTGATGTTCACCATTGAAAACTACTCCATCTCACATGATGATCGGACATGTTTTAGTTGATATGGATCACGTGATCATTTAGATGACTAGAGGGATGTCTATCTAAGTGGGAGTTCTTAAGTAATATGATTAATTGAACTTTAATTTATCATGAACTTAGTACCTGATAGTATTTTGCATATCTATGTTGTAGATCAAAAGCTCGCGTATAGCTCCCTGTTTTATTTTTCTAATATGTTCCTCGAGAAAAATAAGCTGAAAGATGATAGTAGCAATGATGCAGACTGGGTCCGTGATCTAAGGATTATCCACATGCTGCACAAAAGAAATATGTCGTCCTTGATGCACCACTAGGTGATGGACCTTTTGCAGGAGCAGATGCAGACATTATGAATGTTTGACAAGCTCGATATGATGACTACTTGATAGTTTAGTGCGCCATACTTTACGGCTTAGAACCGGGACTTCAAAAACCATTTTGAACGCCACGGAGCATATAAGATGTTCCTAGAGATAAATTTGGTATTTCAGACTCATGCCCGAGTCGACAGGTATGAGACCTCTGACAAGTACTCTGACTACAAGATGGAGGAAAGTACTTTGACTACAATATGGAGGAGAATAGCTCAACCAGTGAGCATGTGCTCAGAATGTCTGAGTACTACAACCGCTTGAATCAAGTGGGAGTTAATCTTCTAGATAAGATTGTGATTGATAGAGTTCTGTAGTCACTATCACCAAGTTACTGGAACTTCGTGATGAACTATATTATGCAAGGGATGACGAAAACGATTCCCAAGCTCTTCGTGATACTAAAATCGACGAAGGTAGAAATCAAGAAAACCATCAAGTGTTGATGATTGACAAAACCACTAGTTTCAAGTAAAAGGGCAAGGGAAAGAAAGGGAACTTCAAGAAGAATGGCAAGCAAGTTGCCACTCCCATGAAGAAGCCCAAAGCTAGACACAAGCCTAAAACTGAGTGCTTCTACTTCAAAGGAAATGGTCACTGGAAGCAGAACTACCCCAAATACTTGGCAGATAAGAAGGATGGCAAAGTGAACAAAGGTATATTTGATATACAGATTATTGATGTGTACTTTACTAGTGTTCATAGTAACCCCTAGTTATTTGATACCGATTCAGTTGCTAAGATTAGTAACTCGAAATAGGAGGTACATAATGAACAGAGACTAGTTGAGGGCAAAGTGACGATGTGTGTTGGAAGAGATTCCAAGGTTGATAAGATCACCATCGCATACTCCCTCTACCTTCGGGATTAGTGTTGAACCTAAATAAATGTTATTTGGTGTTTGTGTTGAGCATAATATGATTGGATCATGTTTATTGCAATATGGTTATTCATTTAAGTCAAAGAATAATTGTTCTGTTTACATGAATAAAACCTTCTATGGTCATAGACTTAAAATAAATGGTTTATTGAATCTCGATCGTAGCGATACACATATTCATAATATTGAAGCCAAAAGATGCAAAGTTAATAATGATAGTGCAACTTATTTGTGGCACTGCCGTTTAGGTCATATTGGTGTAAAGCGCATGAAGAAACTCCATGCTGATGGGCTTTTGGAATCACTTCATTATGAATCACTTGATGCTTGCGAACCATGCCTCATGGGCGAGATGACTAAGACTCCGTTCTCCGGAACGGTGGAGCGAGCAACTGACTTATTGGAAATAATACATACTGATGTATGCAATCCGATGAGTGTTGAGGCTCGTGGCGGGTATCATTATTTCCTGACTTTCACAGATGATTTGAACAGATATGGATATATCTACTTAATGAAACACAAGTCTGAAACATTTGAAAAGTTCAAAGAATTTTAGAGTGAAGTAGAGAATCACCGTAACAATAAAATAAAGTTTCTACGATCAGATCAAATGCGAATATTTGAGTTACGAGTTTGGCTTTCAATTAAAACAACGTGGAATAGTTTCACAAACTCATGCCACCTGGAACACCATAGCATAATGGTGTGCCCGAACATCATAATCGTACTTTATTAGATATGGTGCGATTTATGATGTCTCTTACCGATTTACCACTATCGTATCGGGGTTATGCATTAGAGACTGCTGCATTCACGTTACATAGGGCACCATATAAATCCGCTGAGATGACATCATATGAACTGTGGTTTAGCAAGAAACCTAAGTTGTCATTTCTTAAAGTTTGGGGCTATGATGCTTATGTGAAAAAGCTTCAACCTGATAAGCATGAACCCAAATCGGAGAAATTCGTCTTCATAGGATACCCAAAGGAAACTGTTGGGTACACCTTCTATCATAGATCCGAAGGCAAGATTTTCATTGCTAAGAATGGATCCTTTCTAGGGAATCAGTTTCTCTCTAAAGAAGTGAGTGGGAGGAAAGTAGAACTTGATGAGGTAACTGTACCTTCTCTCGAATTGGAAAGTAGTTCATCAGTGAAATCTGTTCCTATGATGCCTACACCAACTACAGAGGAAGTTAATGATGATGATCATGAAACTTTGGATCAAGTTACTACAGAACTTCGTAGGTCAACCAGAGCACGATCCGCACTAGAGTGGTACAGTAATCCTGTACTGGAAGTCATGTTACTAGACCATGATGAACTTACGAACTATGAGGAAGCGATGATGAGCCCAGATTCCGCAAAATGGCTTGAGGCCTTGAAATCTGGGATGGGATCCATGTATGAGAACAAAGTATGGAGTTTGGTGGACTTGCCCAATGATCGGCAAGCCATAGAGAATAAATGGATCTTCAAGAGGAATACGGATGCTAATAGTATTGTTACTATCTACAAAGCTCGAATTGTCGAAAAAAGTTTTTGGCAAGTTCAAGGTGTTGACTAAGATGAGATTTTCTCATTCGTAGCAACGCACAAGTCTGTCCGAATCATGTTAGCAAATTGCCACATTTTATGAAATCTGGCAAATGGATATCAAAACTACATCCCTTTCTTAAAGAAGAGTTGTATATGATGCAACCAGAAGGTTTTGTCAATCCTAAAGGTGCTAACAAAATGTGCAAGCTCCAGCGATCCATCTATGGACTGGTGCAAGCATCTCGGAGTTGGAATATATGCTTTGATAAGTTGATCAAAGCATATAGTTTTATACAGACTTGCGGTGAAGCATGTATTTACAAGAAAGTGAGTGGGAGCACTATAGCCTTTCTGATAAGTATATGTGAATGACATATTGTTGATCCGAAATGATGTACAATTTTCTGGAAAGCATAAAGGAGTGTTTGAAAGGAGTTTTTCAAAGAAAGACCTCGGTGAAGCTGCTTACATATTGGGCATCAAGATCTATAGAGATAGATCAAGACACTTGATAAGATTTTTCAATGATTACATACCTTGACAAGATTTTGAAGTAGTTCAAAATGGAACAGTCAAAGAAGGAGTTATTGCCTGTATTGCAAGGTGTAAAGTTGAGTAAGACTCAAAACACGACCACGGCAGAAAATAGAAAGAGAATGAAAGTTCATTCCCTATGCCTCCGTCATAGGTTCTATAAAGTATGCTATGCTGTGTACCAGACCTATTGTATACCTTAGCATGATTTTGGCAAGGGAGTACAGTAGTGATCTAGGAGTAGATCACTGGACAGCGGTCAAAATTATCCTTAGAGGACTAAGGAAATATTTCTCGGTTATGGAGGTGATAAAAGAGTTCGTCGTAAAGAGTTGCATCGATGCAAGATTTTTACACCGATCTAGATGACTCTAAGTCTCGATCTAGATACATATTGAAAGTGGGAGAAATTAGATAGAGTAGCTCTGTGCAGAGTATTGTAGACATAGAAATTTGTGAAATACATACGGATCTGAATGTTGCAGACCCGTAGACTAAACTTCTATCACAAGCAAAACATGATCACTCTTTGGGTGTTAATCACAAAGCAATGTGAACTGGATTATTGACTCTAGTAAACCCTTTGGGTATTAGTCACATGAAGATGTGAACTAATCACATAAAGATGTGAACTATTGGTGTGAAATCACATGACGATGTGAACTACATTATTGACTCTAGTGCAAGTGGGAGGCTGAAGGAAATATGCCCCAGAGGCAATAATAAAGTTGTTATTTATATTTCCTTATATCATGATAAATGTTTATTATTCATGCTAGAATTATATTAACTGGAAACTTAGTACATGTGTGAATACATAGACAAACAGAGTGTCCCTAGTATGCCTCTACTTGACTAGCTCGTTAATCAAAGGTGGTTAAGTTTCCTAGCCATTGACATGTGTTGTCATTTGTTGAACGAGATCACATCATTAGAGAATGATGTGATGGACAAGACCCATGCGTTAGCTTAGCACTATGATCGTTTAGTTTATTGCTATTGCTTTCTTCATGACTTATACATATTCCTATGACTATGAGATTATGCAACTCCCGAATACCGGAGGAACACTTAGTGTGCTATCAAACGTCACAACGTAACTGGGTGATTATAAAGATTCTCTACAGGTGTCTCCAATGGCGTTTGTTGAGCTGGAATAGATCGAGATTAGGATTTCTCACTCCGACTGTCAGAGAGGTATCTCTGGGCCCTCTCGGTAATGCACATCACTATAAGCCTTGCAAGCAATGTGACTAATGAGTTCATCACGGGATGATGCATTACATAACGAGTAAAGATACTTTCCGGTAATGAGATTGAAATAGGTATTGAGATACCGACGATCGAATCTCGGGCAAGTAACATACCGATGACAAAGGGAACAATGTATGTTGTTATGCGGTTTGACCGATAAAGATCTTCGTAGAATATGTAGGAACCAATATGAGCATCTAGGTTCCGATATTGGTTATTGATCGGAAGTGAGTCTCGGTCATGTCTACATAGTTCTCGAACCCGTAGGGTCCACACGCTTAACGTCCGATGACGATCGGTCTTATGAGTTTATGTGTTTTGATGTACCGAAGATAGTTCGGAGTCCCGGATGTGATCACGGACATGACGAGGAGTCTCTAAATGGTCGAGACATAAAGATCGATATATTGGAAGGCTATGTTTGGACATCGGAATGGTTCCCTATGAGTTCGGGCATTTACCGGAGTACCGAGGGGGTTACCGGAACCCCCCGGGAGTCAATGGGCCTTAGTGGGAGAGAGGAGGAGGCGGCCAAGGTGGGGCGCCCCCCCCCCAAGCCCAATCCAAATTGGGAGGGGGGCGGCCCCCCTTTCCTTCGCTCCCTCTTCCTTCTTCTCCTACTCCAACTAGGGAAGGGGGAAAACCTACTACTACTGGGAGCAGGACTCCCCCCTTGGGCGCGCCATAAGAGGGCCGGCTCTCCCCTCCTCCACTCCTTTATAACGGGGGAGGGGGCACCCCATAGACACATAAGTTGATTGTTTAGCCGTGTGCGGTGCTCCCCTCCACAGATTTTCACCACGGCATATCGTTGTAGTGCTTAGGCGAAGCCCTGCGTCAGTAACTTCATCATCACCGTCATCACGCCATCGTGCTGACGAAACACTCCCTCGGCCTCAATTGTATCAAGAGTACGAGGGATGTCACCGAGCTGAACGTGTGTAGATCGCGGTGGTACCATTCGGTACTTGATCGGTTGGATCACGAAGACGTTCGACTACATCAACCGTGTTTCATAACGCTTCCACTTTCGGTCTACGAGGGTATGTGGACATACTCTTCCCCTCTCGTTGCTATGCATCACCTAGATGGATCTTGCGTGTGCGTAGGAATTTTTTTGAAATTACCGCATTCCACAAAAGATCATAACACTTCGATTAAAATGCTTAAAAAGTTGTTTTCCCAAGGTTTGGAGTCCCTAGATATTTAATGATTGTTGGTGGTTCACACTCTATTCATGGTGCTTTCCATAAAATTCTTGCTAAATATGATGTCAACCATAGAATTGCATCACCCAATCATCCTCAATCTAGTGGTCAAGTTGAACTTAGCAATAGGGAAATAAAATTAATATTACAAAAGACTGTCAATAGGTCCTGAAAGAATTGGTCTAAGAAATTGGATGATGCACTTTTGGCCTACAGAACTACTTATAAAAATGTTATGGGTATGTCTCCTTATAAAATGGTTTATGGAAAACCTTGTCATTTGCCTCTTGAGTTATAACATAAAGCATATTGTGCAATTAAAGAACTCAACTATGATTTCAACCTTGCCAGAGAAAAGAGGTTATTTGACATTAGCTCGCTAGATGAATGGAGAACCCAAGCTTATGAAAATGCCAAATTGTTTAAAGAAAAAGTTAAAAGATGGCATGACAAAAGAATCCAAAAGAGGAATTCAAAGTGGGTGTATATGTTCTTTTGTACAACTCTTGTTTTAGATTCTTTCCAGGAAAACTTTTCTCCAAATGGGAAGGACCATATATTATCGAAGAGGTCTATCATTCTAGAGCTATCAAAATAAATAATGCCAAAGGTACTAACCCGAAGGTGGTCAATGGGAAAAGAATTAAACACTATATCTCAGGTATGCCTATTAATGTTGAAAGCAATATTAGTCAAACCATGACACCGGACGAACACATAAAAGAAACCTTACGGAGAACTCCAGAATCTTGAAAAAAGAGGAGGTACGTGATACGTAAGTAAACAGACTCCGAAAAATACACAAAAATATTTTTTGTCAATTTTGGAATATTACAAAAAATTAGGAAAATAATAAAATACCAGGAAGGCAACCGAGGAGGGCACAAGACACCAAGGAGCGTCTGGCTTGCCTAGCGCGCCCAGGTGGGTTGTGCCCACCTCGGGCACCTTCCCGACTCAGTTTTCCCCTCGTTTTGCTTGTTTCCCAAGATAAAAAAATCCTTATATACCCCCCGAAAGTATTGACCACCGTATCGCAGAGAAATCTTCTGTTCTTCTTTCTTGCTGTTTTCTGAGAGATCTAGATCGCCATGGCCGCTCCGAGCCCCTCCAAGGACAAGTTCTTCGAGAGGGTAACCAACCCTACTTGTCGGAGGTGGTGAAGCACCCTCAAACCATCGAGATGCGTGGGGGTGCTCCACATCCGGGATGTTCAGGGACCCAAAGGGAAGGGAACCGCGGAGGCTAGGCTCAAATCCACGGAGCAAGAGGTCTTCAAGTGCAAGGGAATGGTGGATCTCGGACTCAATGCCAATCACCTCATGATTACGGATTTCACCCATGATCTCAAGGTGGATGGCCGGTCCATGAAGGACATTGTCTTCACCCTCAACGAGCAAATCAACTTTCTACAAAGCCAAATCTATGATCTCCAAAACCAAGTCTTTGAATATGAGGCAAGGTTTAAATGTATGAGTTTGGCTGCCAGTTGTAGGACTCGCGAGACTCGCTCTTCCTCTTATGATGGTGAGCCACTACCATGGAAACCGGAGGATAAGCTCGCTACTACCTCATCACTACCACCTCCTTCTTCATCACCAAAGGAGACTTGATTTCATGGTATGGGCACTCCCCTTGGCTTGTGCCAAGCTTGGGGGAGGTGCCCCGGTATCATATCACCACCACTATCTTTGCCTTTATTTATCTTAGTTCGATCTTTAGTTATCTTTTGAATTAGTTGAATAAAAGTTTAGTTCGATCTTTCTTCGAGTGTTTTCTTAGTGATCTATCTATCTATGTAATCATGTGCGAGATATATAATAAAGAGTAGTTTGAGTTTTGTCTCTTTACTCTTTTGTTCCAATAAAAAGAAAAGAATGAAAAAGATCATATACTAATTTTATGGTAAGTAATGACATCACATAAGGAAAAGTATAAGTGGTAAAATTTATTGGAGATTGACAAACATAGCATTGGTCAATGATGCAATTCATAAAAGAATTAATAAGTGAAGAGAAGATTCACATGCAAATACACTATCTTGGACATCTTTTATGATTGTGAGCCCCCATCAAAATATTATATGCCAAAATTGTTGACGTTGGACAAGGAAGACAATGTAATGATTTATGTTTGTTCATATTCATATAGAAGTTATATTGTCATATATCCTTTAACATGTGGTGCTTGCTCAATATCTTTGCTAGCCAAAAATTCCGCACTAAGTAGAGATACTTCTTGTGCATCCAAAACCCTTAAACCCAAAATTTTGTTTTGAGAGACCACCATACCTACCTATGGATTGAGTAAGATCCTTCAAGTAAGTTGTCATCTGTGCAATAAGGCAATAAAAATTGCTTATAAATATGTTGGATCATTTAGTGTAAGAGAAAATTGAGCGTTGTATGAACTTGTGATGGCAAAATAATAAAAGCCACAAACTTCATAATAAAGGTTGCTATCACAAGGGGCAATCTAACATGACATTCTTTTGCACTAAGATATTGAGCATACAAACCAAAAAGCACATGGAAACCTTTGCTTCCCTCTGCGAAGGTCCTATCTTTTACTTTTATAAATTTACTTTTATGCAAGAGTCAAAGTATTCTTCCCTATTACTTTTTATGTTCTCTTTTTGCAAGCATCATGTGGTGAGGAAAGATCTAGGCACATATATCCGGTTGGATATGGGTGAGCATGAGTTATTAGTATTGACATCACCCTTGAGGTGAATACGTTGGGAGGCAAAACTATAATCCCCTATATTTTTATGTGTCCGATTGAAACTTTTTCCTCATGTGTATCCGGTGAGTGTTAGCAATCATAGAAGACTATATGATGGTTGAGTATGTGGACTTGCCAAAAGGCTCCGATACGAGACCCTACCTAAAAAGATGGTGAATTGTAGTTGCAAAGTTGACTGAGAACATAGTTTGTTGGTTTTCAATAGAGTTTATGCTTCTACTTCTATGTTGTGATGAATTGTTACTTGTTCATGAGAAGTTATGTGATAAAGTTTTATGATAAGTTTGTTGTTGTTATAATATTATGCAT
This sequence comes from Triticum aestivum, assembly GCF_018294505.1. Lineage (NCBI taxonomy): Eukaryota > Viridiplantae > Streptophyta > Magnoliopsida > Poales > Poaceae > Triticum > Triticum aestivum. The sequence goes on from NC_057794.1 coordinate 124,630,009, forward strand.
GATGCTTCTATGTCCGTATTTTGTTTTTATCAACAACTCTCTCTCTCTCTAAGCATGTGGACATGTTTTTTGATTTCGGTTTTCGCCTGAGGACAAGCAAGGTCTAAGCTTGGGGGAGTTGATACGTCCATTTTGCATCATGCTTTCCTACTGTTATTTATAATGTTTTTATGCATAATAATGCTTTACAGGGTAATTCTAATGCCTTTTCTCTTATAATATGCAAGATTTACACAAAGAGGGAGAATGCCGACAGTTGGAATTCTGGACCTGAGAAAGGTACGTCACAGTCACCTATTCTGCGCATCTCCAAATGAGCTGAAAATTTACGAAGAATTTTTTTGGAATATATGAAAAATACTGGAGCAAATAACTACCGGAGGGGGCCCACCAGGTGGGCACAACCCACCTGGGCGCTCCAGGCACCCCAGGCGCGCCCTGGTGGGTTGTGCTCAGCCTGGCCCACCTCAAGTACCCATATTTTGGTATATAGGTCATTTTGACCTATAGAAAAATAAGGGGAGGACTTTTGGGATGGAGCACCGTCGTCTCGAGGCGGAACTTGGGCAGGAGCACTTTTGCCCTCCGGCAGAGCGATTCCGTCGGGGAACTTCCCTCCCAGAGGGGGAAATCATTGTCATCGTCATCACCAACAACCCTCTCATCTTTGGGAGGCCAATCTTCATCAACATCTTCAACAACACCATATCCTCTCAAACCCTAGTTCATCTTTTGTGTTCCGGAACCTCAGATTGGTACCTATGGGTGACTAGTAGTGTTGATTAAATCTTGTAGTTGATTACTATATATGGTTTATTTGGTGGAAGATTATATGTTCAGATCCATTATGCTATTTAATACCCCTCTGATCTTGAGCATGGTTATCATTTGTGAGTAGTTACTTTTGTTCTTGAGGTCACGGGAGAAATCTTGTTGCAAGTAATCATGTGAACATGATATGTGTTCGATATTTTAATGATATGTATGTTGTGATCCCTTAGTGGTGTCATGTGAACGTAGACTACATGCCACTTCACCATATTTGGGCCTAAGGGAATGCATTGTGGAGTAGTTATTAGATGATGGGTTGCTAAAGTGACAGAAGTTTAAACCCTAGGTTATGCGCTACTTCGTAAGTGTAACATCCCAAATTTTCAATTTGGAATGTTATACATTAGGTCATCATTGCATATCATATTTTATTGCATTTTGGCTTGATCCTCGAAATCCTAAGCAACTCAAGACCCTCGGAGAGAGAGTTGGGGATCTCATTGTTTTCATATTTGAAATTTTATCAAATATTGAAACGAGGATTTTTGGTTTTAATTATTTTTCTCCCCAAAAATATTTCATGTTAAAATATATGAGAGGAGATAATATGACTTCTCCAAAATAAATGAAGTATTGGAGGAAAAATATTAAAATCAAATATTTGATTTTATTCGGATTTTATTGCTATTTTATTTGCATTAGAAAAATTGCATGTTTTCAAAATTGCATTTTAGGGCCAAGAAAACGTTCATCTTGTTCTAAATATTTTATTTAGACGGTGAAAATTTGTTCTGTCATTTTTAGATTTTAATTTATTTTTCTAGGATTTATTCTCGGCAGAATCTTTTTTTAAAAAAACTTCTTCCACGCCCGACTGGGCCGAGGCCCAGCCGAGCCAGGCCGCCGGCCCGCACCGCGCCACCACCTCCCGTGCCCGAGTCCGGCCAGGACATGGCCGCCGCGCCATCACCGCCCGGGACTCCTCCCCGTCCCCTCCCGCCAACCACCCCCCCCCTTATAAGCCGAGCCCAGGGCCCCTTGGGACCCCAAGCCGCCGCAGCCGCCGCCGCCTGCCAAAGCCGCCGCCGCCTGCAGCGCCTCGCTATCGCCCCACCGCCCCACCGGAGCCGCCCCGCCTCGCCGGAGGTATACGCCGCCGCCGCCGTCATTCGGTTTTATTTTAAAACCAGTTCGAATTTTTTAAACCCTAGGTTTCGTTTTTTTAGAATAGATCGGTTCGCCAGTTTTCTCGGTTTAGTTACTTAGCGGGCGTTCGTTCGAATGTTCGTTTTAACGAACGGTGTTCACTCGTTAGCCACAGACAGCGAACGTTCATTCGTTAACATCTTCATCGGTTTTCTTTTTCTTGGATTTTCCGCGATTATTTCCGATCGCGATTTCTGATCCGATTTTCGTTTTAGTTTATCTTTTCGCTCGTTTATCGGAATCAGGCGATTCAAGCGCCTAGAGTTTCGTCACGAAACCCTCTTTCTGTTTAAACAACTTGAACAAGATTTTGATATAGTAAAATTTGACCTTAGTCCAGATTAGTAATTGGATCTTGTTTCTTTCGCAGTTTGAGTTTCGTTGCTCCGTTTGATTTGATTCTTTTTGCAAACCGGAGTTCTTAAGTTGAACTTTCTGGTTAGATCTCTTATTTGAGTTTTACCCGTGGTTATTTGCTTGATTGCTTATGTATGCTTTTGTTGGTTTGCGATAGAACACCCGGAGTGCGAAGCGTGCTACTACGAGTCTCTAGGTTTTGCGGATCATCAGCAAGGCAAGTAACACTTTGATCATATCCCTTTATCACCCAGTTTTTATGCATTAGTTTCAACCCTCAAACATTGCATGGTTAGGACTTGATAACATGTGGGATTGGGAAGTAGTTGATGAGGTAGAACCTATTGCCTGTTATTATCAAACCCTTGGGAGTTACTTCTACGTATTGCTTATAGTGATATGCTATGCTCGTAGACGTGGATTGGGTTTGAGTGAAACCATGGCAGATGTGAGATTGTTAATTAATGGTTCAACTTAAGGTGGCAACTTTAATACACATCTGGGTGGATTGCTTGTCGGGCACCTGGAGAATCCAGTGTTGTCCTAGGATATCCCGGAGTACCCGTGTGATAATCCTAAGGTCCGCCACCCAGGCTCAAAGGGAACTGAGATATTTCATGCTAGAAACTTCCGTGTGCAGCCACAAGCTATTATGGGCTCTAGCATAGTTGAGTAAGTTGCGTGAAGCTCTTGAAGAGGTAGACTAGCAGAGTAGTGGGTTGTAGGTGGTATAGTCTATCCGGAGTAGAGAGTTAATGCTTCTGAAAGACTATGTCTCGGTCATCCGTTTCTCAAACACCATGTAGTGCGAGAAATCCAACGGAGGAGATCGAGTCTTGTGGGGAAAAGTGCGCAAACCTCTGCAGAGTGTACAAACTAATCATGGTTAGCCGTGTCCCCGGTTATGGACATCTTGAGTATCTAGTACTTGGATTATCATATGTATCTCATCACTCTAAATTAATATTGTTGGGTTGATAATTACTTTTAATTGGGATTGAGTTGGAGGAACCTTCTCAATGATGTTTCAACTACCATGATAGTTAAATAAAATATATTCCTTTGTTGTAGGGAAAAATTGGCTTTTCGCAAAACTTTAACCGTAGAGCTTTCCACCAGCCAAATATGCATATAGTGATAGCATTATTCTGTTCTTGCTCTACTGTGTTATATTGCCAGCATATTCCATGTGCTGACCCGTTTTCGGGCTGCAACGTATTATGTTGCAGACTTTTCAGACGAGGAGTAAGGTTCGTTAGGTCGTTGCCGTGCAGCTCAGCTATGCCGTTGGAGTTGATGGACTCACTTTATCTTCCAAGCCTTCCACTGTTATCGTATTAGATGGCCTTAAGCCATATCTATTGTAATAAGTTCTCTTTTGAGACATTCGATGTAATAAGTGTGTGATTGCTACTCTGTTATAAATCCTTCGAGTACTGTGTGTGTCAGCATTACCGATCCAGGGATGACACTGAAGCACAGAGACTTGACCGTTTGAGGCCGGGTCGCTACAAGATGGTATCAGAGCACACGCTGAGTGTAGGACACGACCACTAAGCTAAAGCCCTAGATCACCACTCTCTTCTCATTTCTGAATTCTCTCCATTTTCTACTCTTTAGGATGGCGGACGCAAGGAACAAGTTTGCACAACCGGATGAAGAAGCACCTTTTGGACGACACTTGAAGGAAGTCACTAAGTACCTGAACATTGGAATACCAAGCTTCACCAGGACTTACAATGCCACTTTACTAGAAGAGGAGAGATGGATGATTCAAGTTCAAGTTCCAGGAAGGACATTCGCGCCAGTCACTAAACCCATAGAGTTTTCCTTTGATGCACCAACCTGGAGTCTAGGAAAGAGTATGGCAGCTCACATCACCATGGGACGCATTGGAGAAGTTTACCATAAGGAGCTTAAGGATACTATCTACCAGATTTGTGGGCGCCGAGATGAGCAATGGGAGATGATCAGCACCAGGAAGGATAGATCAATCGCCACTTTCATCCAGGAGTTAAACCAGCACATTCGTCGCCAGGAGAACCAGATGTGCGCATGCATGAATGATATGAACAAGGCAATGACAAGGATCACAGAACTGGAGGAAGAACTCAAGGCTACTCGCGAAGATTATGAGGAGGAAATCGTCGTACTAGTAGAGAAGAATGATGATCTGGAAAGGAAGCTAGGAGTATTCATGGGAGACCCCGCGCCAGGAGGAGAAGACGAAGAACCCAAGGAGATTCGTTCTGAGGACTACATCATCATCGACGACACCGACTCAGATCCCGACGATAGCAATGATGACTATGAAGATGAAGTTGGAGAAGACATCATGGAGTCTTCGACCGATCAATATTTCTAGTAGACCACCACATCAGTAGTAGTATTCCACCATGTATATAGTATAGTCTGAGCTCTTTTGTAACGATAGTTAGATCGATCGTATGCCTTGCTTGATTGATTGAGTGATATGATTGTGTTTGTCTCATGTGCATATGGGTAGTGTTTTTCTCACTAGACATCATTCTATTCTATTCTCTTCCCTCTAAACCCTCAGATGCCTCCGAGACGTGACCCCGGATTTACTTTCCCACCAGAACTCACTCAGTTGATCCAGCAGCAGAATACCCTGATGCAGTTGTTAGTTCAGAACCAAGGCAACAACAACAACAACAACCCACCACCACCAGTTGACAACTTAGCCCGCTTTCTGAGGTTGCAGCCGTCGGTGTTTTCCAGCAGCACCGAGTTGATAGTGGCAGATGATTGGCTCCGCAGGATTGGAAGGGAGTTAACCACTGCAGGATGTATAGATGCTGAGAAGGTGCGTTTTGTCGCACATCAGTTGGATGGACCAGTAGCCTCATGGTGGGAGAATTACATAGTCACCTATCCTATAGCCACTGTTACATGGGATCAGTTTCAGCAAGCATTTCGCATCGCCCATGTCTCAACAGGAGCTATGAGCATGAAGAAGCGTGAGTTTCGCAACTTGCGCTAAGGGAATCGTACTGTGGGGCAATACGTGGATGAATTTAGTAAGTTGTCTCGTTATGCCCCTGATGATGTGGCCACGGATGCCATGAAGCAGGAGAAGTTTATGGAAGGGCTGAACGATGAGATGAGCATGCAGTTGATGGTGGCAACATTTAACAACTACCAGGAGTTGGTAGACAAGGCTCTTATGATTGAAGGGAAGCAACAGAAAATTTGAGAGCCGCAAAAGGAAGTATGGACAAGGAAGGTACAACTCAGGAGCTCAGCAGAAGCCTCGTCTAACCCTGAACTCGGGAGGACTTGTTCATAACCATGGAGGTCATAACCATAACGGAGGAAGTTCGCATAACCATAATGGTTCCAAGAATGGGACTGGGAACGGAACAAACAACAATGAGACCCGCTCCAATCCAGCCACACCCGCCAAGAGAGACCTAAGTCACATTACTTGCTTCAAGTGCGGGAAGACTGGACACTATGCCACGGAGTGCCCTGAAGAAACGGTAATGGGAGCACTGGGAAGAAGCCTAATCCATTCAACAAAGGACAAGTGAACCACGTTAACATGGAAGAGGTTGAAGGGCAGCCAGACACAGTTATTGGTAAGTTTTTGGTTAAGTCTTTTACCACCCTTGTTCTTTTTTATACTTGTGCATCACATTCATACATATCAAGGGGATTCGTGGATAGGTTTAAACTACCAATCCAAATCCTTAGGACCCCTCTATTAGTAAGTTCACCTGGAGCAGAATATATGGCCAGCCGATGGTGCGACCAGATACCCCTAACCATTGGTAGCCATGTTTTTCCGTCAGACCTAATAATTTTGGAGTCACAAGGATTGGATGTGATATTAGGCATGGACTGGATGTCAAAGTATGGAGGAAGCATTGACTGTGCTAGTAAATCAATTTGTCTCACCACCCCGGAGGGAAAAAGGATCAAGTATGTATCTAGACATGCGCCTAGGAGGAGCCAAGTAAATACCCTCATGGGAGTTGTTCAGGAGGAAGTGCCTATAGTGAAGGATTACCCAGATGTTTTTCCAGAGGAGTTACCAGGCATGCCACCGGATCGAGACATCGAGTTTTTGATAGAGCTATTGCCAGGTACCGGGCCAATATCAAAGAGACCCTACCGGATGCCCGCAAATGATCTGGAGGAGATTAAGAAGCAGATCAAGGAGTTATTGGAGAAAGGTTACATCCGACGGAGTTCATCACCATGGGGAGCCCCAGTGCTTTTGGTTGAGAAGAAGGATAAGTCTCTAAGGATGGTTGTTGATTATCGTGCATTGAATGAGGTGACGATCAAGAACAAATACCCACTGCCGATGATCAATGATTTGTTTGACCAGTTGCAAGGAGCTAAGGTGTTTTCGAAGATCGATCTGCGATCAGGATATCACCAGCTGAAGATCCGGGAAAGGATATACCTAAAACCGCATTTACCACAAGGTACGGGTTATATGAGTATACGGTCATGTCATTTGGACTGACTAACGCCCCTGCCTATTTCATGAGCATGATGAACAAGGTGTTCATGGAATATTTGGATAAGTTTGTTGTGGTGTTCATTGATGATATAATGGTATACTCGAAGAATGAAGAGGAGCACAAGAGCATTTGCGTTTAGTTCTCGAGAAACTCAGGGAACATCAGTTGTATGCCAAGTTCAGCAAATGTGAGTTTTGGTTGAAAGAAGTTGGATTCCTTGGACAATGTTATATCATGAGAAGGTATAGCAGTAGACCCCACTAAGGTTCAATCAGTCACTGAATGGTTGGCACCCACTTCAGTTAGCGAGATCCGTAGTTTTCTTGGACTCACAGGATACTACCGGAGATTCATTGAGAATTTTTCCAAGACTGCGAAGCCAATGACAGATCTATTGAAGAAGGATACCAAATTCAAATGGACGGAAGAATGTGAAGCGAGTTTTCAGGAGTTAAATAAGCATCTGACTACAGCCCCAGTACTAATCCTACCGGATATACGTAGGGATTTCCAAGTGTATTGCGACGCCTCTCGCTTAGGACTTGGAGGAGTACTGATGCAGGACGGAAAAGTTGTTTCGTATGCCTCGCGACAACTAAAACCGCATGAGTTAAATTATGCCACGCATGACTTGGAGTTGGCTGCCGTAGTGCATGCGTTGAAGACTTGGAGACATTATCTTATTGGAAACCATTGCGATGTATACACTGACCATAAGAGTTTGAAGTACATTTTCACACAGAAGGAGCTGAACCTTAGGCAGAGGAGATGGTTGGAGCTTATAAAGGATTATGACATGAAGCTTCACTATCATCCAGGCAAGGCCAACGTCATAGCAGACGCTTTGAGCCGGAAGAGTTATGCCAACACACTCATAAGCGCAGGATTGCCAAAGGAGTTGGCAGAGGATCTCAGGGAACTTCGATTGGAGATTGTCCCTAGAGGTTTTGTTGCAACAATGGAAGTTCAGTCTACATTGTTAGGAAAGATTCGAGAAGCTCAGAAGGATGACAAAGAGATTGCCGAGATAAAAGAGAGAATGAGCAAAGGAAAGGCCAAAGGTTTTCGTGAGGATGAACACGACACCTTGTGGTTTGAGGACCGTGTTTATGTGCCCAATAACACAGAGATCAGGAAGATAATACTTCAGGAGGCTCATGACTCACCATACTCAATTCACCTCGGAAACACCAAGATGTATGTGGATTTAAAGGAGCGTTTCTGGTGGACTGGTATGAAGAAGGATATTGCCGAGTATGTAGTCGTGTGTGATGTATGTCAGAGAGTGAAGGCAGAACATCAAAAGCCAGCCGGATTGTTACAACCTATGTAGATACCTGAATGGAAGTGGGATAAGCTTGGCATGGATTTCATCACTGGATTGCCCAGGACCAAATCAGGATATGATTCTATATGGGTAGTAGTTGATCGCTTGACCAAAGTAGCTCACTTTATCCCAGTGAAAACCACCTATACAAGCGCCAAGTTGGCAAAGATATACATGACCAGGATCGTGTGTTTGCATGGAGTTCCAAGGACCATTGTATCAGATAGAGGAACCCAGTTTACCTCAAAGTTTTGGAATCAGTTGCATGAAACCTTGGGAACTAGACTGGAGTTCAGTACAGCTTTTCACCCGCAAACAGATGGACAGACCGAGAGAGTGAACCAGATTCTGGAGGATATGTTGAGAGCTTGTGCACTAGATTATGGATCTAGTTGGGATGACAACTTGCCCTACGCAGAGTTCTCATACAACAACAGTTACCAGGCCAGTTTGAAGATGGCACCTTTCGAAGCGTTGTACGGAAGGAGGTGCAGGACACTGTTGTTGTGGGCTGAAGTTGGAGACCGTTAGTTGTTTGGACCAGATTTAATTAAGGAATCAGAAGAGAAGGTTAAATTGATTAGAGATAGACTGAAGGTAGCTCAGTCCCAATAGAAGAGTTATGCAGATTCAGAACGCAAGGAGGTAGTCTATGAAATCGGAGACAGAGTGTATCTTTGGGTATCACCACTCCAAGGAGTTAAGCGTTTTGGAGTTAAGGGAAAGTTAGCGCCACATTTTGTGGGACCATACAGAGTTTTGGAACGTATGGGAGAAGTTGCTTATAAGTTGGAATTACCCGACGGATTGTCAGGAGTTCACGATGTGTTCCACGTTTCTTAGTTAAAGAAGTGCCACGCAGAGATGGCTGACATTCCCATGAGAGATACAGTACCGCTGGAAGCGATTCAGTTGGATAATGATTTGACCTATGAGGAGAAGCCAGTCAGGATCCTCGAGTTTGCTAGTTGAGTTACCCGCAGCAAGGTTATTAAGTTTTGCAAAGTTCAGTGGAGCCACCATACCGAGGACGAAGCCACCTTGGAACGAGAGGATGATCTTCGCAAAGACCACCCACACCTATTTTCTAGCCAACCCGAATCTCGAGGGCGAGATTCATCTTAAGGGGGGTAGGTTTGTAACATCCCAAATTTTCAATTTGGAATGTTATACATTAGGTCATCACTGCATATCATATTTTATTGCATTTTGGCATGATCCTCGAAATCCTAAGCAACACAAGGACCCTCGGAGAGAGAGTTGGGGATGTCACTGTTTTCATATTTGAAATTTTATCAAATATTGAAACGAGGATTTTTGGTTTTAATTATTTTTCTCCCCAAAAATATTTCATGTTAAAATATATGAGAGGAGATAATATGACTTCTCCAAAATAAATGAAATATTGGAGGGAAATATTAAAATCAAATATTTGATTTTATTTGGATTTTATTGCTATTTTATTTGCATTAGAAAACTTGCACGTTTTCAAAATTACATTTTAGGGTCAAGAAAATGTTCATCTTGTTCTAAATATTTTATTTAAACGGTGAAAATTTGTTTTGGCATTTTTAGATTTTTATTTATTTTTCTAGGATTTATTCTCGACGGAATCTTTTTAAAAAAACTTCTTCCATGTCCGACTGGGCCGAGGCCCAACCGAGCCAGGTCGCCGACCCGCACCGCGCCACCGCCTCCCGTGCCCGAGTTCGGCCAGGACACGGCCGCCGCGCCGTCGTCGCCCGGGACTCCTCCCCACCCCCTCCCGCAAGCCACTCCCCCTTATAAGCCGAGCCCGGGGCCCCTCGGGACCCCAAGCCGCCGCAGCAGCCGCCCTCCGCCGCCGCCCGCAGCGCCACGCCTTCTCGCCGCCGCGCCTTGCCGTCGCGCCGCCGCCTCGCCGCCACCGCCCCGCCTCGCCGGAGGTATACGCCGTCGTCGCCGTTGTTCGGTTTTATTTTAAAACCGGTTTGGTTTTTTTTAAAACTCTAGGTTTTGTTTTTTTAGAATAGATCGGTTCGCCGGTTTTCTCGGTTTAGTTACTTAGCGGACGTTCGTCCGTACGTTCGTTTTAACGAATGGTGTTCACTCGTTAGCCACAGACAGTGAACGTTCATTCATTAGCCCGTTTGTCAGTTTTCTTTTTCTCGGATTTTCCGCGATTATCTCCGATCGCGATTTCTGATCTAATTTTCATTTTAGTTATATTTTCGCTCGTTTATCGGAATCAGCCGATTCAAGCGCCTAGAGTTTCATCACGAAACCCTCTTTCCGTTTAACCAACTTGAACAAGATTTTGATACAATAAAATTTGACCTTAGTCCAGATTAGTAATCGGATCTTGTTTCTTTCACAATTTGAGTTTCGTTGCTCCGTTTGATTTGATTCTTTTTACAAACCGGAGTTCTTAAGTTGAAATTTCTGGTTAGATCTCTTATTTGAGTTTTACCCATGCATCTTTGCTTGATTGCTTATTGTATGCTTGTTTGATTGCGATAGAGTACCCGGAGTGTGAAGCGTGCTACATCGAGTCTCTAGGTTTTGCGGATCATCAGCAAGGCAAGTAACACTTTGATCATATCCCTTTATCACCCAGTTTTTATGCATTAGTTTCAACCCTCAAATATTGCATGGTTAGGACTTGATAACATGTGGGATTGGGAAGTAGTTGATGAGGTAGAACCTATTGCCTTGTTATTATTAAACCCTTGGGAGTTACTTCTACGCTGCTTATATTGCTATGCTATGCTTGTAGACGTGGATTGGGTTTGAGTGAAACCATGACAGATGCGAGATTGTTAATTAATGGTTCAACTTAAGGTGGCAACTTTAATACACATCTGGGTGGATTGCTTGTCGGGCACCTGGAGAATCCAATGTTGTCCTAGGATATCTCGGAGTACCCGTGTGATAATCCTAAGGTCCGCCACCCAGGCTCAAAGGGAACTGAGATATTTCATGCTAGAAACTTCCGTGTGCAGCCACAAGCTATTATGGGCTCTAGCATAGTTGAGTAAGTTGTGTGAAGCTCTTGAAGAGGTAGACTAGCACGTAGCGGGTTGTAGGAGGTATAGTCTATCCGGAGTAGAGAGTTAATGCTTCTGAAAGACTATGTCTCGGTCATCCGTTTCTCAAACACCATGTAGTGCGAGAAATCCAACGGAGGAGATCGAGTCTTGTGGGGAAAAGTGCGCAAACCTCTGCAGAGTGTACAAACTAATCATGGTTAGCCGTGTCCCCGGTTATGGACATCTTGAGTATCTAGTACTTGGATTATCATATGTATCTCATCACTCTAAATTAATATTGTTGGGTTGATAATTACTTTTAAATGGGATTGAGTTGGAGGAACCTTCTCAATGATGTTTCAACTACCATGATAGTTAAATAAAATATATTCCTTTGTTGTAGGAAAAAATTGGCTTTTCACAAAAATTTAACCGTAGAGCTTTCCACCAGCCAAATATGCATATAGTGATAGCATTATTTTGTTCTTGCTCTACTGTGTTACATTGCCAGCATATTCCATGTGCTGACCCGTTTTCAGGCTGCAACGTATTATGTTGCAGACTTTTCAGACGAGGAGTAAGGTTCGTTAGGTCGTTGCCGTACAGCTGCTCAGCTATGCCATTGGAGTTGATGGACTCACTTTATCTTCCAAGTCTTCCGCTATTATCGTATTAGATGGTCTTAAGTCATATTTATTGTAATAAGTTCTCTTTTGAGACATTCGATGTAATAAGTGTGTGATTGCTACTCTGTTATAAATTCTTCGAGTATTGTGTGTGTCAGCATTACCGATCCAGGGATGACACTGAAGCACAGAGACTTGATCGTTTGAGGTCGGGTCGCTACTGTAAGAGGCTGATTTGGATCCAAAAGTTTAATGCTATGGTTAGATTTTATCTTAATACTTTTCTCGTAGTTGCGGATGCTTGCGAGGGAGTTAATCATAAGTAGGAGGTTTGTTCAAGTAAGAATAGCACCTAAGCATCGGTCCACCCACATATCAAATTATCAAAGTAGCGAACACGAATCAAACCAACATGATGAAAGTGACTAGATGAAATTCCCATGTACCCTCAAGAACGCTTTGCTTATTATAAGAGTCCATTTTGGACTGTCCTTCGCCACAAAAGGATTGGGCTACCTTGCTGCACTTTATTTACCATTACCGTTACTTGCTCGTTACAAATTACCTTGCTATCAAACTACTTGTTATCGACAATTTTAGTGCTTGCAGAAATTACCTTGCTGAAAACCACTTGTCATTTCCTTCTGCTCATTGGGTTCGACACTCTTACTTATCAAAAGGACTACGATTGATCCCCTATACTTGTGGGTCATCAACAGTGTGCGGTGGCTTGGGAGTAGGTCTGCTCGCCCAAGTGGGCAGGAGGTTTGGGTATTCCCAACCTGGGCTGGCTTAATGTTGCGGTGCAATCATGATGGCCATGGCTACAAAGATCCGACCCTTCCAAACCATGGGCAGAGTTCACCGTAAAGGTGCCAGAACACTCAATGCAGTTATTCCACGCAGCAACCAGATCAACTGTGAGGGATGGAAAAACGACTATTTTAGGAGGACCGTTGGCTGAATGGGATGCAGGTCCCGGAGATCACGCCCAACCTACACTGCATCGTGGCCAAGGGTGCATGCTCCTCGCGCACAACACATCAAGCCCTCAAGGAGGGAACTTGGGCAACAGACGTAGGACCGGAACTACCGGGACCAATGCTTCAGAAGTACCTACAACTATGGTCGTGAGTGCAAGCGACCCAGCTCCAACCGGGGCATGCGAACACTATCAGTTGGTCCTGGGAGCAGAGTGGACAACACTCCACGCGCTCTATGACGCGAAGTTCTGGGGACGGGAGTTATTCCAACGACAGCTTTCACATGGAACTCTGGTGCACAAATGTGATGTCGCTTCTTCGTATGGTTGGCACTCAAGAATAGATGTTGGACTTCTAATAGATTAGCGAGACGCGGACTGGATCACTAGGATGCTTGCCCCTTCTGTGACCAGGCAGAAGAATCGATTAGCCACGTACTGCTGGAATGTGTGTTTGCTAGGGAGGCATGGACGGTTGTATGTCGGGCCTTGGGTAAGCCTGAGTCGGCGCTGACTATGCCCAACTCACTCCAAGATTGGCGCGCTGACAAAACAAGAAACAAGGCAGGCCGACAAAACGAGAAACAAGGCAGCCCGAAAAGACATCAAGACATTGTTCATGTTGGTGATGTGGGAGCTTTGGAAACACAGGAATGCAATTGTCTTTGACGATGCAACGCCCTCCATCACACAGTGTTGTAGCGAATACAAGAGAAGGGACGGACGTGGAAGAGGGCTGGCCTGCTCAAGTGTGACACCACAACGTTCTTCGTGGTGTCATCAAGGTGGGTGAGTGAGAGGGGGTTAGACACACTTGTTTAGACCGGATTAGACCGGGTGGAGTGGGCGTTGCATGCGCATTGTAATATGTTAACGGCTATTCTACCTCTCCTTCTATAATATAAAGTACATACACTCATGCGTATTCGAGAAAAAAAATAAGGTTGACCCTGCTGTCCATGGTTGGTGGATAAATGGGGCTATATTTGCCCATTGCGACACAAGATGCTCTCAGTTCCTATAGAAGGGTAGAGCGGGGGATGAAAGCATAAGCAGCGTTTCTGGTGCTCTTTCAAAAGGATTAGACAAACAACACTTGGAAATCAAATCAGAATCACTTGCATGCAGTGTGTGGTGAGACCGTGGCAAACTAATGTTGAAATGCTCCCTACCGAAATACAGCCCAGCCCTATACCGTGTAATATAACAAGCACACGTCTGAATGATCATGAGGTTGAAGGTAGGCAGGAAATTTTTGTCATGATATCCTGTGAAGATGATGAAAAGAACTGCAAGGCACTATGCTTGCAATCACTTTGTGAATAGCTCACCAATTAGCACACCACTCGGCTTTACGACGTCAGCACATGTTTAAATCCACTTTGGTAGCGGCTTGGATACTTGAACTCTGTCAAGTGTCAACCCACAGATGGGCATAAAGTATGGCCAGACATGACTGTAAGTCCTACGTATAATATACTCCCTCCGTCCCATAATGTAAGACGTTTTTCGACACTAGCGTAGTGTCGAAAAACGTCTTACATTATGGGACGGAGGGAGTACTTAAAAAAAGTTCTGCTACCGCGTGATCAGTCAGTTGACATAACAAAGTGGCGGAAACAATTTTTCAGAAGCAAAAACTCACAGCCAATATGATGATATCTCCTAAGCTGGACATGCTAAGACCATGTTACGATCTACTCGCTCCGTTCCAAAATAACCGAAGTTCTAGGTTTGTCCCAAGTCAAACTTGCTTAAGTATGACCGACTCTACAGAAAATGTGCAAAGATCTACAACACCAAATACACATAGTACGGAAATATATTTCATAAAGAATCTAATGAGACTGATTTGGTGTTCCAAATGTTCATTTTTTTTCATAGACTTGGTCAAACTTAAACAAGTTTGACTTAGGACAAACTTAAACGTGACGTTCATGTGTTCTGCTATCAGTACACATAATCTAAGTATGCACCCGACACATGTTGCAGCCAAATTTATGTGCTCTGCATATGAAAAAAGTGCTACTCCCTTCGATCCATATTACTTGACTTAGATTTGTCTTAGATACGGATGTATCTATCGGAGGAAGTACAAACTTTAACACGTACTCCCTCGGTACAAAATATAAGACGTTTTTAGGCTAAGCTAGCCTACAGAAACATCATATATTTTGATACGGAGGGAGTTAGTAGTTTGAGTTGTGTGACCAGTCATCAGCAAACAGACTTCCCCTGATTTGCACGACTGTATGCAACAACAGGGCCTAACTATCAATGAAAATTCAAACGATTTTCAAGCCAGATTCATGAACAATTCGCCATAAACACAACAGGGCTCTGCCTGGATAATAAGGACAGACTAACGGTGGAAGGAGACTCTGCAATACATTCTCAAGTGGAAGATGGGATTCGAACATGGGTGGTTGATTCCAATCCCACCTTCTGCATAAGAATATACTACTAAGGAAGATCTCTCCTGGATAGTAAAAAGCAGGAACTGCGGAAGATCATAAATAACATTCAGGAAAACATTTTAGTTGAACATTACCAAGTACATGCAACAAAAAGTTTCCAGTGTGCATGGGCTCACAAGTTGAAAGATGACCGAAGGTCAGGATTTCATAAAGATCTCAACTAAGCATTAAGAACTAATTATTAATGAAGTGGGCGGGATAGGTCTACAGATACAGTAGCCTACATCACATGATAGCATTGTAAGTATTGCTAAATAGAAGCAGTTGGGGTGATAAGCCAAAAGTACAACTAGAAATATACGCACCGTTGAAAAGTTAGACTTCGACTTAGTCATGCATGCAAACAAAATCATTTAGATGGTAACTGAAACCAGAGGTGGATCCAAGCTAAAAAAAACCATGACGTGATATCCTATATGGCTATATCTTACAGATTTTTCTTTTCTTTTTGCCTATATATAGTTTTAAGAAAGTGTTTCTCGACCAGGCACCCATATTTGAAGAAATAAATAAATTGGAACAATAAATTCACTAAGACAACTAGGAAAGAAGCACACAGTGTGCTACGAATATACAAAGTACTGTACTAACTAGTAGCCTTACAGATAAAAGAGAACTTGTTACGTGTAGAAGTGAACTCAGGTTGTAGCTTCAGTAGCTGAATTTACTGGCTGATCAGTATCATGAACAGAGACAATGATCAGCAATCAGCAAACAGTTATAAGTTTTTAACCATGCAATGTAACACACATAGTATAATGAAGAAAAGCATCATATGCACAAACTGTACAAGGACATGTTATTTTTTTCTCACTTCCAAGATAATACTGAAAAGAAAAGGAAAGGTAGCAACGACACACAGTGAAACATGCAAACCTATTCAAATAACCTCACGCAAACCAAACATATGCTTATTATGATACACCCGAACTTCAATCAGCCATAAAATGTCTTATATCCCTATTCTCAAACACTCAAAAGTATATGCACCACCCTAGTACCTTCTGGGTTCGGAAGGTTGTGAGGGACCTTCCTTCCTAAAAGTTCCACAGAACATGCATCGAGCAAACTTGGGTGAAGGTGGATCAAGAGCTGGCGGAACATGCCGAGTACGAAAGGCCTGGTTGATGTCGCTGGGCATGCCACCGCGCTCTGCACCGTCACTGCACCTACGCTGCACACCTCCCCTGGACCCGTTGCTACGAGAGTGCCTTAGCTCCTTGAGTTCTAAGCTGTTGACCTCTGCCTCCCCAGCTGCCCCTTGATTCCTCTGGTTCTGGTCTTTAGGCATAAGCCTCTCCTCCCAGATCAGACCAGATGAACCAGACCTCCTAAATGTTTGGGAAGATCTCTGCAGCTCTGCCATCTCCCTTTGGTATTACTTCCGTCCTTCTCTACCTGTGTTCGTGGGTGTTTCTCTCAGTGTTCATGCCTAAGAAGTTGCATAATAAGGTCTGCAGTGGGGAGGAAAGTGTGTATTGACCAAACCTAATAATATACATGCATATCAAGGAAGGGTAACCATAACAAATTCAGGATGAGTCACATGATGGTGATAACTGGAGAAGGCTCAAGACGAAGGGAGGATATAAGGTATATATCAATGTATGTACAATGCATTGACACCAAGTAGTGTATTGATAAAACGGGACCCTCTGCCTGCCTACACAAGTACTATTAGCTGAAACACCATCTTGTTTGTTGTGATGTATTCAAGAGCTAACAGAATATTGCCTAAAGTAGCTTAACATTAAATGCAGAATCAACAGCAAATATCATCACCCCTTTCTTCTTGCCTTAATGCACTATTAATCCTGGATTGTAAAGCAGCTGAAAGGGATATGAAATGCGCAGATATACAGAAAAGTAGTAGATGACCCTGCCACAATGTTAACTGATGGTCTAAAAGACATAACAGAATCTCCAGCGAGCCCTAACTTACAGTTACGTACGTGGCAACAAGAAGTAACAAGCTAGTTAACATCATTTACCAACTATAGCAGCTAGTTATTCTTGAATGTTGATTCCTTCCTCCTAAAATTAACCAGAATGTTAAATAGTCCGACTGCAGAAGTGACACTTCATGTTCCATTCTCTTTGACAGTAGTGCTCCCAAGTTGCTAACGCAGCTGCCATAAACATCATTCTGACCAAGCTGAGCAGAGAACAGACAATATTGCAGTTTATATGCACTTGCTAGGTGCGCTAGCTAATTGAAACCCTATCCTTAGCCTTGAGAAGCTCAGTCAGAGATTTTGGGCCTTCAAAATCATTTGAGAAAGAACCCCCATGAGGCATGCGAGCAGCAGAGTGGCTAAAGCGTGACTTAGATACACAATTCTCTTCTTTTATCTGAGCTAGGGTCTTTGGCCCAGTAAAATCTGTGGTAGGATGTTCAGAAGATCTAGCAGAAATTACATTGTGCTGTTTTCCTCTACGTTTCTTCTTCTGCCCCCTGAAGGTAGCACAGACAACAGACTGAGGACACTCCTCTATGAAGAACTCTTGCCTGTAATGAGTGGATCTTGATTCAATGCCTTGGAAACCACTCACGGGTTCAAGACCCCGACGCCTCTTAGTGCGACCCTTCCTGCTCTTGGCACCTTTTCTCTTCTCAGGTCTTCTCTTTGAAGCGTGTCTTGTCTCAGTATGCTGACGAGGAAACACATCATCTGCTGCTGAGCCGATGAAGCTGGAATTGAAGAACATTCTATCATACTCATTAGAACTTGGCATTGCAAGCTTTCTTGTATTGTGTGGTATGTGTCCCAAAGTGGTCTCAACATCAGGGTCTTGAACTCCTTCAGGATGACTAACATAACCATGTTGATCATCAAAGCTACAAAATGCTTGCCCATAGTACCATGAATCATAATAATCCCGATCATAACAGACTGGATCTCCAATATCATATTTCGCATGAAGCACCTGAGCATCTCTTTTCTGCGCCAATTGTTTCTCAAGGTCATTCTTGTTAGAGAGCCCATCATCAACGAGCACATCAAATCCAGGGGAGGAATCACGACTTCAATCTTGCTCTGCGTCATCCATTGTTGAATATTCTGAGCTCTGATCTGAGTGGGTGAAACACTTTATGTATTCACCAGTGTCAATTGATGTTTCAGGCGTGACCGAAATAGGACCATCAAATTCGAGATATATTGACTCAGGAACTTCTTTTGAGTGGCATTTCTTTATGTGGTACAAGGTGTCCTGACAAGGACTTGTGTGAGCACCCTTCAATGCCTCAACCATCTCATCTCCAGCAGAATTTTCATTGACAGCAGGATTGAAAGTAGTAGCCTCAGAAGAAATCGCTGATTCAGTGTTAGGGGTTGGCTCATGTAGGAAGGGGCTATTGTCACCTTTTTTGCAGCCAGAGCTATAGTAGAAATAACAAGGATTGGCTGTCTTGACAGAAATAGAACCATCTGATGAGGGTGGGACTGTCAAGGACTTGGTTCTGTTGAAATTTTCCATTGGCTGCAACAGGAGAAGCTCATCAGACAACAAGCACCAACACACTATCAGGGCAATTCATCGAAATACCACAACCTGATATTCTATGGAATCTCATATTCTATTTGTAGAATTGGTACATGAGCATAGACAAACTCAAATAAATTAACCGCCGGGTCAAGTGAGTCCTCCTTTTCCTACCTGATTTCATGGTTATAAATTTCCACCCCTAAACGAAATGCAGGCATGCAGAAAAGCACAAAACTACACATAGAAATGAAATTGTTTGCTGTCACAAACTCACAATGCATACAAACAAGAAATTCTACGAAATTCTACACCGAATTGTCGCTGACTAACAGTGGGCAGGCTCAGCGTGCAAGGTGTAATAGAAGAATTGGGGCTAATGTATACCTAGAATAAGCTCAAGGGTGTTTGTGAATATTTTTGTAAGCAAAGAGAGATCCACTATGATGATGACATATTAGGCATGCAACCCTTCTTCGCAAATTACACCACAACAGTAGTTAGCCTGACACAAGCGTAATAATGACACCCGTCCACCAAAGCAAGCGTCCTAGGTAGGCATGCAAGCAAGCATGGAAGTACACGCACTTCTTCCTTTTGCGATTACAGAAGCACACACACATATCAATTCGAAGGTATTGAGCTCAGAGGTTACGGGTGTACGGATCACACACAGGGTGGCGAAAGGTGCAGCTTGGGTTGACGCAGCTGCCGTGGAACCAGTACCAGCAGTTCCTGGGGTTGAACCGCGCGCCCTCGCAGTGGCGGTACTCGCACTTGGACCCCTGCAACCAAAACCGCACACGAACTCCGATCAGTAAATCAACCAACCGAGGCGGCATCCAGCTGCCATTCACCGGCAAGGAGACACAGAAACCAAACGAATCGACGGATTTGCGATAGGGTTTTGAGTGGTACGGCACCTTGGTGCAGCTGACGCGGGAGACGAGGAAGAAGACGCAGTCCGTGTTGCTCCTCCTCCAGCGCGGGTCCTCGCCCTCCTCCGCCGCCGCGGAGACCATCGCTCCCTTGCCTCTCGTCCGCTGCGTCGTCGGCGGAGGGGGCGCCGGTGGTGGCGGTGTGGGAAATGGGGAGGCGGCGGTGGACGCGACGGTTCGGGAGGAACGAAAAAGGTTTTGAATTTTACTTTTTTTGAGGGAGAAAAAGGGTTTTGAACTTTTTGGTGCATTGGGTCTAGGAACGAATCGCACTCTGTTTTTCGCAAATGCATGCCAGTCCCTCGAATCGCGTTCTGTTTTCCGCAAAAGCGTCAGATTTGTCTTTTTTGCACAGCCTTCATTCAACGTATTTCGTCCTAAAAATTTACACAAATATATACTATGCCTTCATGTATATCTGTATTTTTTTCATTTTTAAAAAAAAATATGAATTTTGTTTTTTTTAAACTGGCCACCATAAAGGCTGAGCTCCAAAAGGCATTTTCGTATAAATAACCACTTTTTACAGTATAAATGCCAAAAAACGGTGCTACAACAATTAAAGATCGCTAGTTCTACTCTAGGTGTAAAATACATCACTTTGTGATTCAAATATACACAACCAGCCGTTGAGCGTGTAAAACTAATTCGTGTCATGCAAACGCCCAACTGCGAGGCGGTACCTTCCCGTGTCACAGTCTCTCTCCTCCACCCGCCTCCCACTGTCGACGATTTCGCCCTAGTAGTCGCCCGCTGCCGCTCGTCCGTCGATCCCTGACCCCACCGACAGCCGCGTCGCCGGAGGCCCCATTGGCCGGAGCGTGCAGCGCCCTTGATGGCTGCCGTAGCTCGTTGCCACCTTCCATAGTAGAACTACGGGTTGCCAGAGCTTGGAGGGGTTGTCGAACAACCAACATGGCTGAGCCGAGCTGCCATTGCTTCGGTTGGCGTTGCCGGCATTGCGTGGCCGCAAATAAGCTCAGCCACTAGTTGCACACCATCAAGGAGGCGTAGGAGACCCAACTGCACACCCACAACAGCCGACGCGACCACCATCAACGCTCCGACTAGCAGCCGGTCATTCCTTCATCCCCGCACGAAACCTGTTCGACAAAATCCCCCCAAGGTGAAAATTTGATTAAACTTGCCGGGATTTTTTTTGCACGTAGATGTAGTTTGGTGTTGATTTCCGTATTGTAGATGGGCTCATGCGGCTCCTCTAGTTGGGACGATTCCTCATCGGATGAGGAATTTGACTTGGCTGAGGAAGAGGACATTGCTTTGCTCATAGCGTTGCACAAGCGAAAGAAGCCGAAGCACGACGGTTCTGTGTTTGGTCATGAGTACACACGGAGAGAATGGGTAGAGACGCACAAAAGATTGATGCACAATTTTTTTGGTACTCCGCCGGGTTTTTTCCAGAGAGGAATTTTCATCGACGTTTCAGAATGTCCAAGGATTTGTTTATGCACATTTATGCTTGGACATGGCACTAAGCAGAAGGTCACTGCCGCACTGTGCATGATGGCCTATGGTGTCCCAGATGATTACATTGATGGCAATTTGGCAATGACAGAGAGCACTTCTATCTTTTATATCAAACAATTTGCAAAGAGTATGGTAGAAGTGTTTGGTCTAGAGTACTTGAGATCACCCAACGCTTAGGACACTCCGTGGCTTTTGGAGATGAACAAGCCCATGGGTTTCCAGGTATGCTTCAGTCTACCGATTACATGCACTAAAAGTGGAAGAATAGTTCTATGAAATGGCATGGACAGTTCAGAGGATGCAGCAAGGATACCACCATCATTCTTGAGGCTGTGGCCGATAAGGAGACATGGATTTGGCATGCTAGGATCTTGCAATGACATTAATGTGCTCAACTAATCATCTCTTTTTGCGAAGTTAGCCAATGGAGAAGCTCCACCAGTGACCTTCCAAGGAACGCCCACACATACAACTATGGGTACTACCTTGCGGATGGGATCTATCTGAAGTGGCCTACTTTCATGAAGCCAACCTCAAGCCCCCAAGGTAAGAAAGAATTTTACTTTGATAATGCTCAAGTGACGGCTAGGAAAGATGTGGAGATGGCTTTTGGGATTTTGCAAACCCAATTTGCAATTGTGCAAGGGCCGGCTAGATTTGGGATGAGAAAAACCATGACTGCTAGTGTGATCACGCACAACATGATCATAGAGAATGAGCGAGGATAGGATTTGGATTACACCTTTTTATGATCTCATAGGACACGTGTTCAGCTGAGTAGAAGATAAGATCAAATCAGACGCTTCATTGAGGTGTATCATGATAGAGAGGCCGATATGCACAATGATCTTCAAAAATACTAGAACATATAAGTGTTGGGTAACGTAGTAATTTCAAAAAAATTCCTACGCACACGCAAGATCATGGTGATGCATAGCAACGAGGGGAGAGTGTGATCTACGTACCCTTGTAGACCGACAGCGGAAGCGTTATATCAACGCGGTTGATGTAGTCATACGTCTTCACGATCCGACCGATCCAAGCACCGAAACTACGGCACCTCCGAGTTTCAGCACACGTTCAGCTCGATGACGATCCACGGACTCCGATCCAGCAAAGTGTCGGGGAAGAGTTCCGTCAGCACGACGGCGTGGTGACAATCTTGATGTTCAACTGTTGCAGGGCTTCGCCTAAGCACCACTACAATATTATCGAGAATTATGGTGGAAGGGGGCACCGCACACGGCTAAGAAAACGATCACGTGGATCAACTTGTGTGTCTAGGGGTGCCCCCTGCCTCTGTATATAAAGGAGCCAAGGGGGGTGCGGCCGGCCCTAGTAGGAGGCGCGCAGGAGGAGTCCTACTCCTACCGGGAGTAGGACTCCACTCCCTTTCCTTGTCCAAGTAGGATAGGGGGAAGGAAGGGAGAGAGGAGATGAAGGAAAGGGGGGGCGGCGCCCCTCCCTCCTTGTCCAATTCGGACTAGGGGGAGAGGGGGCGCGCGGCCTGCCCTGGCAGCCCCTCCTCTTCTCCACTTTAGGCCCATGAGGCCCATTAACCCCCCCCCCCAGGGGGGGGGGGGTTCCGGTAACCCCCCGGTACTCCGGTTTTATCCGAAACTTCCCCGAAACACTTCCGGTATCCGAATATAGCCGTCCAATATATCAATCTTTATGTCTCAACCATTTCGAGACTCCTCGTTATGTCCGCGATCATATCCGGGACTCCGAACTAACTTCGGTACATCAAAACTCATAAACTCATAATATAACTGTCATCGAAACCTTAAGCGTGCGAACCCTACGGGTTCGAGAACAATGTAGACATGACCGAGACATGTCTCCGGTCAATAACCAATAGCGGAACCTGGATGCTCATATTGGCTCCCACATATTCTACAAAGATCTTTATCGGTCAGACCGCATAACAACATACGTTGTTCCCTTTGTCATCGGTATGTTACTTGCCTGAGATTCGATCGTCGGTATATCAATACCTAGTTCAATCTCGTTACCGGCAAGTCTCTTTACTCGTTCCGTAATACATCATCTCGCAACTAACTCATTTAGTTGCATTGCTTGCAAGGCTTAGGTGATGTGCATTACCGAGAGGGCCCAAAGATACCTCTCCGACAATCGGAGTGACAAATCCTAATCTCGAAATACGCCAACCCAACATGTACCTTTGGAGACACCTGTAGAGCTCCTTTATAATCACTCAGTTACGTTGTGACGTTTGGTAGCACACAAAGTGTTCCTCCGGTAAACGGGAGTTGCATAATCTCATAGTCATAGGAACATGTATAAGTCATGAAGAAAGCAATAGCAACATACTAAACGATTGAGTGCTAAGCTAACGGAATGGGTCAAGTCAATCACATCATTCTCCTAATGATGTGATCCCGTTAATCAAATAACAACTCTTTGTCTATGGTTAGGAAACATAACCATCTTTGATTAACGAGCTAGTCAAGTAGAGACATACTAGTGACACTCTGTTTGTCTATGTATTCACACATGTATTATGTTTCCGGTTAATACAATTCTAGCATGAATAATAAACATTTATCATGAAATAAGGAAATAAATAATAACTTTATTATTGCCTCTAGGGCATATTTCCTTCAGTCTCCCACTTGCACTAGAGTCAATAATCTAGATTACACAGTAATGATTCTAACACCCATGGAGCTTTGGTGCTAATCATGTTTTGCTCGTGGAAGAGGCTTAGTCAATGGGTCTACAACATTCAGATCCGTATGTATCTTGCAAATCTCTATGTCTCCCACCTGGACTAGATCCCGGATGGAATTGAAGCGTCTCTTGATGTGCTTGGTTCTCTTGTGAAATCTGGATTCCTTTGCCAAGGCAATTGCACCAGTATTGTCGCAAAAGATTTTCATTGGACCCGATGCACTAGGTATGACACCTAGATCGGATATGAACTCCTTCATCCAGACTCCTTCGTTTGCTGCTTCCGAAGCAGCTATGTACTCCGCTTCACATGTAGATCCCGCCACAACGCTTTGTTTAGAACTGCACCAACTGATAGCTCCACCGTTTAATGTAAATACGTATCCGGTTTGCGATTTAGAATCGTCCGGATCAGTGTCAAAGCTTGCATCAATGTAACCATTTACGATGAGCTCTTTTTCACCTCCATATATGAGAAACATATCCTTAGTCCTTTTCAGGTATTTCAGGATGTTCTTGACCGCTGTCTAGTGATCCACTCCTGGATTACTTTGGTACCTCCCTGCTAGACTTATAGCAAGACACACATCAGGTCTGGTACACACCATTGCATACATGATAGAGCCTATGGCTGAAGCATAGGGAACATCTTTCATTTTCTCTCTATCTTCTGCATTGGTCGGGCATTGAGTCTTACTCAATTTCACACCTTGTAACACAGGCAAGAATCCTTTCTTTGCTTGATCCATTTTGAACTTTTTCAAAATTTTGTCAAGGTATGTGCTTTGTGAAAGTCCAATTAAGTGTCTTGATCTATCTCTATAGATCTTAATGCCTAATATGTAAGCAACTTCACCGAGGTCTTTCATTGAAAAACTCTTATTCAAGTATCCCTTTATGCTATCCAGAAATTCTATATCATTTCCGATTAGTAATATGTCATCTACATATAATATCAGAAATGCTACAGAGCTCCCACTCACTTTCTTGTAAATACAGGCTTCTCCAAAAGTCTGTACAAAACCAAATGCTTTGATCACACTATCAAAGCGTTTATTCCAACTCCGAGAGGCTTGCACCAGTCCATAAATGGATTGCTGGAGCTTGCACACTTTGTTAGCTCCCTTTGGATCGACAAAACCTTCCGGCTGCATCATATACAACTCTTCTTCCAGAAATCCATTCAGGAATGCAGTTTTGACATCCATCTGCCAAATTTCATAATCATAAAATGCGGCAATTGCCAACATGATTCGGACAGACTTAAGCATCGCTACGGGTGAGAAGGTCTCATCGTAGTCAATCCCTTGAACTTGTCGAAAACCTTTTGCGACAAGTTGAGCTTTGTAGACAGTAACATTACCGCCAGTGTCAGTCTTCTTCTTGAAGATCCATTTATTCTCAATTGCTTGCCGATCATTGGGCAAGTCAACCAAAGTCCATACTATTCATACATGGATCCCATCTCAGATTTCATGGCTTCGAGCCATTTTGAGGAATATGGGCTCACCATCACTTCTTCATAGTTCGTAAGTTCATCATGATCTAGTAGCATGACTTCCAGAATAGGATTACCGTACCACTCTGGTACGGATCTTACTCTGGTTGATCTACGAGGTTCAGTAGTAACTTGTTCTGAAGTTTCATGATCATTATCATTAGCTTCCTCACTAATTGGTGTAGGTGTCACAGAAACCTATTTCTGCGATATACTACTTTCCAATAAGGGAGCAGGTACAGTTACCTCATCAAGTTCTACTTTCCTCCCACCACTTCTTTTGAGAGAAACTCCTTCTCCAGAAAGGATCCATTCTTAGCGACAAATGTCTTGCCTTCGGATCTGTGATAGAAGGTGTACCCAACTGTCTCTTTTGGGTATCCTATGAAGACACATTTCTCTGATTTGGGTTCAAGCTTATCAGGTTGAAGTTTCTTCACATAAGCATCGCAGCCCCAAACTTTTAGAAACGACAACTTTGGTTTCTTGCCAAACCACAGTTCATAAGGCGTCGTCTCAACGGATTTTGATGGTGCCCTATTTAACGTGAATGCGGCTGTCTCTAGAGCATAACCCCAAAACGATAGCGGTAAATCTGTAAGAGACATCATAGATCGCACCATATCAAGTAAAGTACGATTACGACGTTCGGACACGCCATTACGCTGTGGTGTTCCAGGTGGCGTGAATTGCGAAACTATTCCGCATTGTTGCAAATGTAGACCAAACTCGTAACTCAAATATTCTCCTCCACGATCAGATCGTAGAAACTTTATTTTCTTGTTACGATGATTTTCAACTTCACTCTGAAATTCATTGAACTTTTCAAATGTTTCAGACTTATGTTTCATTAAGTAGATATACCCATATCTGCTTAAATCATCTGTGAAGGTGAGAAAATAACGATATCCGCCACGAGCTTCAACATTCATTGGACCACATACATCTGTATGTATGATTTCCAACAAATCTGTTGCTCTCTCCATAGTACCGGAGAACGGTGTTTTAGTCATCTTGCCCATGAGGCACGGTTCGCAAGTACCAAGTGATTCATAATCAAGTGGTTCCAAAAGTCCATCAGTATGGAGTTTCTTCATGCATTTTACACCGATATGACCTAAATGGCGGTGCCACAAATAAGTTGCACTATCATTATCAACTCTGCATCTTTTGGCTTCAACATTATGAATATGTGTATCACTACTATCGAGATTCATCAAAAATAGACCACTCTTCAAGGGTGCATGACCATAAAAGATATTACTCATATAAATAGAACAACCATTATTCTCTGATTTAAATCAATAACCGTTTCGCATCAAACAAGATCCAGATATAATGTTCAT
Source organism: Triticum aestivum (assembly GCF_018294505.1). Classification (NCBI taxonomy): domain Eukaryota; kingdom Viridiplantae; phylum Streptophyta; class Magnoliopsida; order Poales; family Poaceae; genus Triticum; species Triticum aestivum. The sequence goes on from NC_057794.1 coordinate 124,656,709, forward strand.
GCTCAACGCTGGCACCAAATAACAATTATTTAGGTCTAATACTAATCCCGATGGTAGATGTAGAGGTAGTGTGCCGACCGCGATCACATCGACTTTGGAACCATTTCCCACGCGCATCGTCACCTCGTCCTTCGCCAGTGTTCGCTTAATCCGTAGTCCCTGTTTCGAGTTGCAAATATTAGCAACAGAACCAGTATCAAATACCCAGGTGCTACTGCGAGCTCTAGTAAGGTACACATCAATAACATGTATATCACATATACCTTTGTTCACCTTGCCATCCTTCTTATCCGCCAAATACTTCGGGTAGTTCCGCTTCCAGTGACCAGTCTGCTTGTAGTAGAAGCACTCAGTTTCAGGCTTAGGTCTAGATTTGGGTTTCTTCTCTTGAGCAGCAACTTGCTTGCTGTTCTTTTTGAAGTTCCCCTTCTTCCCTTTGCCCTTTTTCTTGAAACCAGTGGTCTTGTTGACCATCAACACTTGATGCTCCTTTTTGATTTCTACCTCCGCAGCTTTTAGCATTGCGAAGAGCTCGGGAATAGCCTTATTCATCCCTTGCATATTATAGTTCATCATGAAGCTCTTGTAGCTAGGTGGCAGTGATTGGAGAATTCTGTCAATGACGCAATCATCTGGAAGATTAACTCCCAATTGAATCAAGTGATTATTATACCCAGACATTTTGAGTATATGCTCACTGACAGAACTGTTCTCCTCCATCTTGCAGCTATAGAACTTATTGGAGACTTCATATCTCTCAATCCGGGCATTTGCTTGAAATATTAACTTCAACTCCTGGAACATCTCATATGCTCCATGACGTTCAAAATGTCGTTGAAGTCCCGATTCTAAGCCGTAAAGCATGGCACACTGAACTATCGAGTAGTCATCAGCTTTGCTCTGCCAGACGTTCATAACATCTGGTGTTGCTCCAGCAGCAGGCCTGGCACCCGCAGTGCTTCCAGGACGTAATTCTTCTATGCAGCAATGAGGATAATCCTCAAGTTACGGACCCAGTCCGTGTAATTGCTACCATCATCTTTCAACTTTGCTTTCTCAAGGAACGCATTAAAATTCAACGGAACAACAGCACGGGCCATCTATCTACAATCAAACATAAACAAGCAAGATACTATCAGGTACTAAGTTCATGGTAAATTTAAGTTCAATTAATCATATTACTTAAGAACTCCCACTTAGAAAGACATCCCTCTAATCTTCTAAGTGATTATGTGATCCAAATCAACTAAACCATAACCGATCATCACGTGAAATGGAGTAGTTTTCAATGGTGAACATCGCTATGTTGATCATATCTACTATATGATTCACGCTCGACCTTTCGGTCTCAGTGTTCCGAGGCCATATCTGCATATGCTAGGCTCGTCAAGTTTAACCTGAGTATTATGCCTGTGCAAAACTGTCTTGCACCCGTTGTAGATGGACGTAGAGCTTATCACACCCGATCATCACGTGGTGTCTGGGCACGACGAACTTTGGCAACCGTGCATACTCAGGGAGAACACTTTTATCTTGAAATTTAGTGAGAGATCATATTATAATGCTACCGTCAATCAAAGCAAGATAGGATGCATAAAATATAAACATCACATGCAATCAATACAAGTGATATGATATGGCCATCGTCTTCTTGTACTTGTGATCTCCATCTTCGAAGTACCGTCATGATCACCATCATCACCGGCGCGACACCTTGATCACCATCGTAGCATAGTTGTCGTCTCGCCAATCTTATGCTTCCACGACTATCGCTACCGCTTAGTGATAAAGTAAAGCATTACAGCGCAGTTGCATTGCATACAATAAAGCGACAACCATATGGCTCCTGCCAGTTGCCGATAACTCGGTTACAAAACATGATCATCTCACACAATAAAATTTAGTATCATGTCTTGACCATATCACATCATAACATGCCCTGCAAAAACAAGTTAGATGTCCTCTACTTTGTTGTTGCAAGTTTTACGTGGCTGCTACGGGCTTAAGCAAGAACCAATCTTACCTACGCATCAAAACCACAACGATAGTTTGTCAAGTTGGTGTTGTTTTAACCTTCGCAAGGACCGGGCGTAGCCACACTCGGTTCAACTAAAGTTGGAGAAACTGACACCCGCCAGCCACCTTTGTGCAAAGCACGTCGGGAGAACCGGTCTCGCGTAAGCGTACGCGTAATGTCGGTTCGGGCCGCTTCGTCCAACAATACCGCCGAACCAAAGTATGACATGCTGGTAAGCAGTATGACTTATATCGCCCACAACTCACTTGTGTTCTACTCGTGCATATAACATCAACACATAAAACCTAGGCTCTGATACCACTGTTGGGTAACGTAGTAATTTCAAAAAAATTCCTACACACACGCAAGATCATGGTGATGCATAGCAACGAGGGGAGAGTGTGATCTACATACCCTTGTAGACCGACAGCGGAAGCGTTATATCAACGCGGTTGATGTAGTCGTACGTCTTCATGATCCGACCGATCCAAGCACCGAAACTACGGCACCTCCGAGTTTCAGCACACGTTCAACTCGATGACGATCCCCGGACTCCGATCGAGCAAAGTGTCGGGGAAGAGTTCCGTCAGCATGACGGCGTGGTGACGATCTTGATGTTCAACTGTTGCAGGGCTTCGCCTAAGCACCACTACAATATTATTGAGGATTACTTGTGACGCCCCCGATTTAATCGTACACTAATCATGCACGCAAATGTGTACGATCAAGATCAGGGACTCACGGGAAGATATCACAACACAACTCTACAAATAAAATAAGTCATACAAGCATCATAATACAAGCCAGGGGCCTCGAGGGCTCGAATACAAGTGCTCGATCATAGACGAGTCAGCGGAAGCAACAATAACTGAGTACAGACATAAGTTAAACAAGTTTTCCTTAAGAAGGCTAGTACAAACTGGGATACAGATCGAAAGAGGCGCAGGCCTCCTGCCTGGGATCCTCCTAAACTACTCCTGGTCGTCATCAGCGGGCAACACGTAGTAGTAGGCACCTCCAGTGTAGTAGGGGTCGTCGTCGACGGTGGCGTCTGGCTCCTGGACTCCAGCCTCTGGTTACGTCAACCAGAAAGAAAGGAAAGGGGAAAAAGGGGGGAGAAAGCAACCGTGAGTACTCATCCAAAGTACTCGCAAGCAAGGAACTAAACTACATATGCATGGGTATATGTGTAAGGAGGCCATATCAGTGGACTGAACTGCAGAATGCCAGAATAAGAGGGGGATAGCTAGTCCTATCGAAGACTACGCTTCTGGCAGCCTCCGTCTTGCAGCATGTAGAAGAGAGTAGATGGAAGTCCTCCAAGTAGCATCTCCAATTAACATCTCCAAGTAGCATCTCGAGTAGCATAATCCTACCCGGCGATCCTCTCCTCGTCGCCCTGCGGAAAAGCGATCACCGGGTTGTATCTGGCACTTGGAAGGGTGTGTTTTATTAAGTATCCGGTTCTAGTTGTCATAAGGTCAAGGTACAACTCCAAGTCGTCCTGTTACCGAAGATCACGGCTATTCGAATAGATTAACTTCCCTGCAGGGGTGCACCACATAGCCCAACACGCTCGATCCCATTTGGCCGGACACACTTTTCTGGGTCATGCCCGGCCTCGGAAGATCAACACGTCGCAGCCCCACCTAGGCACAACAGATAGGCCAGCACGCCGGTCTAAACCTAAGCGCGCAGGGGTCTGGGCCCATCGCCCTGAGCACACCTGCAGCAGCAGCGTCAGTCTCGTAGTCTACCGGAGAGAAGAGGGGGAAGAAATAATGAATACAGAGCAAACAAAGCATCACAAAATATAACAAGGCAATACGCGGTGTTCGGTGTGCCCTAACGCGGTAGTAGGTGATACCGGTGAAGGGGGGAAAACATCCGGGAAAGTATTCCCGGTGTTTCGTGTTTTCGGGCAGAGGAGCCGGAGGGGGAAAGTTGCGGGTTCGATAGGTTAGAGGGGTGTGGCGGACGAACGGACTGCGTATCCGGAATCGTCCCGTCGTTCTGAGCAACTTTCATGTTGAAATTATTTTAATTCGAGTTACGGATTAAAAGATATGATTTTTTTAAAAGATTTTAACAATTTTGGAATTTAATTATTTATTTAATTAATTTGAAAAAATGTATTTATGACGTCAGCATAATGTCATGCTGACGTCAGCAGTCAACAGGGTTGACTGAGTCAACCCTGACAGGTGGGTCCCGTTCGTCGTACTCTGATTTAGTTAACTAACAATTAATTATGTTAATTAGTGATTAGGTTAATTTAATTATAATTAATTAACTTAATTAATTCCTTAATTAATTAATTAATTTAATTATTATTGTTTATTTAATTATTTTTGTATATTATCTTTTTTTTTATTCTTAAAACATTCTGGGGGCTGGGCCCCACATGTCTGTGACCCAGGGAAGGCCTACCGGGCACCGCTTAGCGGGCGCGGGTGCAGGACGCGGCCCGAGCGGGCGTTCCCCGCAGGGCGCCGGAGCAGGGGGGGTCCGGTGGCCATGGGGAGGCAATGGCCGGACCAGGGTGCACTGGCCGTGGCCGGTGGAGAGGCGGCCGCAGTGAGGAACGAGGGGCAAGGGGCAGCAGCCGGTGGACGGGGGCGTGCATGCTCGGGCGGGAGGGCGTCGCGGCGGTGCGGTGAGGTGGGGCGCGGGCACACGCGCGAAGGAAGGGGGAGCACGGCCGGAGGCGGGGACCGAACCGGGCGACGGCGTCGAGCAGGCTATTGTGGGGCTGCAGTCGACGGCGTTGGCCGGCGAGCAGCAGCAGCATTGCGGTGCGCGGTCAGTTCCAGCGACGGAAGCAGAGGGGAAAGGGAGAGGGGCTCACAGTGAGCCTGCAGGTGTGCGAGAGCGGGCTCGGGGAGGGCTTGCCGGAGCGAATCGATGGCGGCGATGCAGGCGGCCGCAGGTTGATGACGACGGCGTTGGGGACGATGCAGGGGTTCTCGGCTCGGTCCAGTCATGCAGGTGAAGCAGCAGTCGCCAGAGAAGCTCGGGGACACGTCGGGGAGATGAACGGGGCACGGTAGCCGCGAGCTTCACGGTGGCACGGCCATGGCGACGCTCGGGCTTGCGGGAGAGGAGAGGGACGAGACTGTAAGGCTCTGGCGTGGGCGACGGGGACGAGGGCGTCAAGCACGGCATTGGCGCCGGGCGCCCTGGTCACGGGCGAGGGGGGTTCGAGCGTCGGGGGGGTTGGGGGTTCGTCCCGATTGGATCGGGGGGGGAAGGGAGTGGGGCGAGAGGAGAGGTGGGGATCGGCGGGGTGTGGTGGAGCGTGGGGCACCGATGGGATCGGGGGTTGCCCCGATCTAGATCGGGGAAGGACGAGGGAGGAGTGGGTGGCGGCTAGGGTTGGCCTGGGGTGGGGGGATAAGGAGAGGGAGTGGTGGCCGGTTGGGCCGGTGGGTTGGCCCAGTGGGGGGTTGTGGCCTGCTGGGCCGAAGCCCAGTGGGGGGGGGGGTTGCTTTCTCCTTTTTTTTGCTTTGCCTTTTCTTTTTACTTTTCTTTTTTGTTTTATGTGTAGTTTTCTTTTATTTTAGTTTTGAAAATTACACCAATGGTTCCTAAATTGGTATTACTTATACATACTACTGCCACATTAATTTGGGTAACTAAATAAAATAGTTTAATATTTTATTTATTGTAAAAGGAATTCAACTAATTGTTTTGCTACTATTTAAAACATTTTAGAGTATTTATTCCTTTTATAAAAGTGTGGTTCCTCCACCATAATTACTTATGTATTATTTGGTTCACTCCGAACATTTAAATTTTAATATTTGAAAACTTTTATTGTTTGCTCGATTTTGAATTTGAAATTCGAACTAGGTTCCGAACTAACGCGAGTTTAACCACAGTAACCGAGGTGGCATGGCATCATTAGCGGGGATTACTGTAGCTTGATTACCCGGGCGTCACAATTCTCCTCCACTACGAGAAATCTCGTCCCGAGATTTAGGAGCGGTTACAAGGGGAAGGGATCTGGTTACGAAATTCTAAAGATTCTTCTCGGTCATAGTTGCTCTTCTCGAAGAGGTCGATCCAATACATTGATGTCTTCATTTTTCTGCTTCAGGTCATTAAGATGAAGTCGGCATCCTTTCTTCGGAAACTCCATCGTACTTACGAATAGGTCACGGGGTAGATCGGAAACGACAGAATGCTATAAGGGTAATAACCTGGGATTAACCCATGAATGAGCATATGAGTACCTCTCGAGTTGAACAAATAGAACACATCTAGAGTAAAGTTGGAAGGTCCAACAAGAAGTTTCAGGCAGCTAGGCGATCGTTCAATGCCTAGTCAGAAGGTGAAAGGGGTTTCAAGCAACGGAATAATTATTGTTTCCGATGCCAGAATTGATGATCTCATCGGAAGGTGGCTCATGAATTACATACGAGTCCACGCGGGAGGAATAACTTTGGGAACAGGGGGTGTACAGGAGAGTCAGTTTTCGATCCTGTGGTACTGTGGGTTATGGGCCCACCATGTGGTTGAAAGTAGGAAGGGGGCCGACATCTTGCACGGTCATGATAGTAAGGCGTGTCAGAGGGTAGCCTGTCAGTTATGTCGGCAACAACATCGATACCAAGGGCGAGGGACGAAGAGAACCATTTTCCTGCTCGTTGAACAAGGCGGACCAATAGGCAAAGTTCTCGTCCATCGGCGGTTACCGGAAGTTATCAACAGTAGAAACAGGGTTACGCCAGACAGGAAGGTACACCGAGGTGTTTACCTAAGCAGGGGATTACCACTGCTCGGTTAAGTAGTTTACAAGTAAGTTTGAACAAAACAACGGGAAGGAAAATGTGCTTAAACACGTATATCAGGGGTATATCCTTCCCAAGGACAAGCAGAGCATGATATCCATGACAGGATATTATGTAGAAAACTCCTTAGGTAGGGGAGAGAAATTTCATGATATTACCCATACAGCGGTGTTTGGATAATTGAGCAGGAAACATTTATCATTGGGCTTCAAATGTTCTTGTTGAAAATCGGAGTACCATAGACATGCTTCGAGATAGCATTGACATGGTCTTCGAGCAAAAGGTCAGACTTTAGATATAGGAAGGATCCATTAGGAACAACTTGTAGGATAAGTCTTACAATTTCCTCAGGGAAGAATGGCTAAACTTGCTAAAAAGGATACTACAATAATAGGTCCTCCACCCAGGGGGGGTGCTAGGCATGACATCATGTTACCAGGTCATCAAAGGACCAATGTTATAACTCTTGAAAATATGTTCCAACCATCATATCTGACCGAGATTCAGATCCAATTGGTGTCATGATGCCTCAGACTCAGGATGTCTGAGAAGAAAAGGCGCAACACAAATCGTTGAAATGGCATTGCAAGATTCTCGGGAAATGGACTATGGGAGCGGGTTCCTGAAACAATAGTTCATCATTAAACTAAGGAGAGGTGAGGAGGTGGCTGATTGACTCAGCGACAATTCATTGAGATTTTCAAAAGATGGATTTCCACAATAATGTGAACAAGAAGATGACACTTGTTGATTGAAATGATATAATGTTGTATGCTCGAGGAAAACATACATAATTAAACATTGGTTGACCGGTGCACCCGAAATATGGGTTGGGTTGCACGGCCAATGTTAGAGTGGTGATTCAATTATCGAAAGACTTAGAATGATCTATCACCCATTCACTTCAAAGCGATAGGGTTGCTAGAAGTTTTGAATTCACACATCATAGCTCAATTGTCAGTATTCCGGTTGAAAACAATACGGGGACCAAGGAATGAACGAAGATGGCAAGAAGTATTATGATACCAAGAATTCTTAAGAGGTGGAACAAATCTCAGAACATTCTTGACATAAAGGATGGTAATACTCCAAGGTAAAGAAGAACAATTGCTGGATAGCAAGGAACTCAAGGTATAACACCAAACATGAACAAGCTTGTGTTGGTGGGAAGGCAATAAAGTGGTCGACGATAATACAATTCATCGAGGGCAAGGATGTTATTTCTCATCATGAATTCAATTGATATCCTGGATGAGCTCAGAATGTTGATGATCACGACACCTTTGTCGCGAGAGTTCATGAAGATGTAATCGATCGGTAACGACATCAAGTCAAGTAATGATGAAGTGAAAGGTTATTGGAACCAAGGGTACGACACAAACTCGAAACCAAGCTTGTTGTTCAAGGCGAAATGATATGACGATGAGGATCGACGTAAGGTTAGTTCATCGTCGAAATTTGGTGCTCCGAGAATAAGGACCAGGTAGCACAGTTAGAATCGGCACGACAATGATATAGCCAAACAGGCTAGGAATGGCGTGATCGGGTACAAACTCGTACTTATAGAAGCTTACTGAAGAGTTGTTGAACCGAAGAGCGGACTCGGTTCAGTTATCGGTGTCTTTGAGTGTTCAATAACTCAGAGCCCGCGAAAAATTGGAATCAGTGGGAAGGTAGCACTTGATGAAGAACTCATAAGGAGTTATGCAGTTCCATGATAATCTCGAGATACCAGGGGGGTAATACTCGACACAAGATCAAAGTAAAGGTGGGACTGGTGTATTGATCCATAGAAGACAATTGTTTTAACTTGTCCGAGAAATGAGATCAAAGAAGAACAATCATGGTCGGAACCACGGTTGCAAAAGGCCAGATCCTAGATATAAGATGAACTTATACCAAAGGAATAATTTATTTAAAAGAAGCTTTAATGATAAGATCTACATCGTGTCCATGGGCATGAACACAAGTTCAAGGTCGACTCCCACTTCTCCAATGCATAACCTTTCATTCACTTCTCACGTTCGATGAAGATGCAGTGTTGAAATTTTATCTGGTGAAACACCAGAAGAGTATGACTCGTGAAAACTTTCGGGTTCACACGGTTTAGAGAAGGCATATGTTCAACCCACAGGGGCTTCTTAGAAACGTATACCACAAGTTTCAAGAGTAAATAACACAAGCTCGAAAGTAGAGCATGGTTGGCCAAGCAGAGGATACAACTTAACAAGGGCATCATGTATCAGGGGAAGAACTCACAAAGTGATCAAATGTGAAGGACACTGTCGGATAACAATCCAACAAAGGACTTGATGGTCCACAAAGGATCTGATACGAGTATCGGTACTCAACTAGAGGAAGAAGAATGCAAGGAGATCATATTATAGAAACAACTGACTAACTCAATTGTCAAATGCAAAGGAATTATGATTTCCAATTCAAGGGATCAGAAGCAATGCTCTGATTAGGGATGGATAAGTTGAATAGACTTAGGGTACAATCAACGACAATTGGATTGGTCGAGAACCAATTCCAGTTAAAAGAATGGAAGCTCAGCCGGAAAGGTAATTTATAAGGATCAATGATGATTGCGTGTATTCGCAGAATATCGCGTCAACAGACTCAAAATGATAATGACAAGGAATGTCATTAAGACTACGAGACTTATGGGATTAACCATAATGCAAGCAAGCAAGAATTTCAAGAGCCAAAGGCCCCAAAGGATTTTCGGAAGATCGAATATTATTTCGAAGACTCTTGTGAAACACATGAACAACTAGGGATGAGCGGATACTCGACAAGTGCGAGGATTTATTCGAAGGGGTATTCATGTGGCAAAGAACTGCTAGGCAGTAGGCACGAAGTATTCTCGGAAAATAGAGAAAACTACGGGTATCTTGTAATAACAAGAACAATGGGGAATGATCGTAAGAATGGCAAGTGTAAGTAGTTATCCATAAGGATTTATCCGTGGTCGGGAATAGCAAAAGTGATGGGCACAAAGTCTCGAGAGAATATCAAAGAGTATCTCCGAAATCTTCTGGTGCAGTCGGTGACCATCTGGACTGAAGGGGCTCTCCGGGAGAAAGTATTTTCGAGAACCTAAAGTTAGTTTTTAGTAAAAATCGTTTAACCCGAATAGAAGAGGGTTCAGAATCCCAGAGTAAAGGTCGAGGAATAAAAGATCCTAATACCTCCCGATGGCGACGTGGGCCCATGGGCCACACAGCCATGTTAGTAAAAGTTTTTCAACGACTAGACTCGACTTCGGCCAAGGAGTTGGAAAGGGGGATTCCTACAGGCAGTCGGCTCTGATACCAACTTGTGACGCCCCCGATTTAATCGTACACTAATCATGCACGCAAATGTGTACGATCAAGATCAGGGACTCACGGGAAGATATCACAACACAACTCTACAAATAAAATAAGTCATACAAGCATCATAATACAAGCCAGGGGCCTCGAGGGCTCGAATACAAGTGCTCGATCATAGACGAGTCAGCGGAAGCAACAATAACTGAGTACAGACATAAGTTAAACAAGTTTGCCTTAAGAAGGCTAGCACAAACTGGGATACAGATCGAAAGAGGCGCAGGCCTCCTGCCTGGGATCCTCCTAAACTACTCCTGGTCGTCGTCAGCGGGCTGCACGTAGTAGTAGGCACCTCCGGTGTAGTAGGGGTCGTCGTCGACGGTGGCGTCTGGCTCCTGGACTCCAGCATCTGGTTGCGACAACCAGAAAGAAAGGAAAGGGGAAAAGGGGGGAGAAAGCAACCGTGAGTACTCATCCAAAGTACTCGCAAGCAAGGAACTACACTACATATGCATGGGTATATGTGTAAGGAGGCCATATCAGTGGACTGAACTGCAGAATGCCAGAATAAGAGGGGGATAGCTAGTCCTATCGAAGACTACGCTTCTGGCAGCCTCCGTCTTGCAGCATGTAGAAGAGAGTAGATGGAAGTCCTCCAAGTAGCATCTCCAAGTAACATCTCCAAGTAGCATCTCGAGTAGCATAATCCTACCCGGCGATCCTCTCCTCGTCGCCCTGCGGAAAAGCGATCACCGGGTTGTATCTGGCACTTGGAAGGGTGTGTTTTATTAAGTATCCGGTTCTAGTTGTCATAAGGTCAAGGTACAACTCCAAGTCGTCCTGTTACCGAAGATCACGGCTATTCGAATAGATTAACTTCCCTGCAGGGGTGCACCACATAGCCCAACACGCTCGATCCCATTTGGCCGGACACACTTTCCTGGGTCATGCCCGGCCTCGGAAGATCAACACGTCGCAGCCCCACCTAGGCACAACAGAGAGGCCAGCACGCCGGTCTAAACCTAAGCGCGCAGGGGTCTGGGCCCATCGCCCTGAGCACACCTGCACGTTGCGTGGGCGGCCGAAAGCAGACCTAGCCTAGTGGCGTTCCAGTCCAATTCGGCGCGCGCCGCTCCGTCGCTGACGTCTGAAGTGCTTCGGCTGATACCACGACGTCGGGATACCCATAACTACTCCCACGTAGATGGTTAGTGCGTATAGGCTCGTAGCCAGACTCAGATCAAATACCAAGATCTCGTTAAGCGTGTTAAGTATCCGCGAACGCCGAACAGGGCCAGGCCCACCTGTCTCCTAGGTGGTCTCAACCTGCCCTGTCGCTCCGCCACAAAGTAACCGTCGGGGACCGTCGGGAACCCAGGCCCACCTCTACCGGGATGGAACCACCTGCCCCTTCAGCCCCCAACTCCGAACAGTATCACCAGTAATGTAACAGTGTAAAGTATATAGTATATGCCCGTGATCACCTCCCGAAGTGATCACAGCCCAGTAGTATAGCATGGCAGACGGACAAGAGTGTAGGGCCACTGATGGAACACTAGCATCCTATACTAAGCATTTAGGATTGCGGGTAAGGTATCAATGACGGTAGAAACAATGACAGGCTATGCATCAGAATAGGATTAACGAAAAGCAGTAACATGCTACACTACTCTAATGCAAGCAGTATAGAGGAGAATAGGCGATATCTGGTGATCAAGGGGGGGCTTGCCTGGTTGCTCTGGCAAGAGAGAGGGGTCGTCAACTCCGTAGTCGAACTGGGCAGCAGCAGCGTCGGTCTCGTAGTCTACCGGAGAGAAGAGGGGGAAGAAATAATGAATACAGAGCAAACAAAGCATCACAAAATATAACAAGGCAATACGCGGTGTTCGGTGTGCCCTAACGCGGTAGTAGGTGATACCGGTGAAGGGGGGAAAACATCCGGGAAAGTATTCCCGGTGTTTCGTGTTTTCGGGCAGAGGAGCCGGAGGGGGAAAGTTGCGGGTTCGATAGGTTAGAGGGGTGTGGCGGACGAACGGACCGCGTATCCGGAATCGTCCCGTCGTTCTGAGCAACTTTCATGTTGAAAATATTTTAATCCGAGTTACGGATTAAAAGATATGATTTTCTAAAGATTTAAATCATTTCTGGATTTAATTATTATTTAATTAATTCGAAAAATGTATTTATGACGTCAGCATAATGTCATGCTGACGTCAGCAGTCAACAGGTTGACTTGGTCAACCCTGACAGGTGGGTCCCGTTCGTCGTACTCTGATTTAGTTAACTAACAATTAATTATGTTAATTAGTGATTAGGTTAATTTAATTATAATTAATTAACTTAATTAATTCCTTAATTAATTAATTAATTTAATTATTATTGTTTATTTAATTATTTTTGTATATTATCTTTTTTTTATTCTTAAAACATTCTGGGGGCTGGGCCCCACATGTCTGTGACCCAGGGAAGGCCTACCGGGCACCGCTTAGCGGGCGCGGGTGCAGGACGCGGCCCGAGCGGGCGTTCCCAGCAGGGCGCCGGAGCAGGGGGGGTCCGGTGGCCATGGGGAGGCAATGGCCGGACCAGGGTGCACTGGCCGTGGCCGGTGGAGAGGCGGCCGCAGTGAGGAACGAGGGGCAAGGGGCAGCAGCCGGTGGACGGGGGCGTGCACGCTCGGGCGGGAGGGCGTCGCGGCGGTGCGGTGAGGTGGGGCGCGGGCACACGCGCGAAGGAAGGGGGAGCACGGCCGGAGGCGGGGACCGAACCGGGCGACGGCGTCGAGCAGGCTATTGTGGGGCCGCAGTCGACGGCGTTGGCCGGCGAGCAGCAGCAGCGTTGCGGTGCGCGGTCAGTTCCAGCGACGGAAGCAGAGGGGAAAGGGAGAGGGGCTCACAGTGAGCCTGCAGGTGTGCGAGAGCGGGCTCGGGGAGGGCTTGCCGGAGCGAATCGATGGCGGCGATGCAGGCGGCCGCAGGTTGATGACGACGGCGTTGGGGACGATGCAGGGGTTCTCGGCTCGGTCCAGTCAGTGCAGGTGAAGCAGCAGTCGCCAGAGAAGCTCGGGGACACGTCGGGGAGATGAACGGGGCACGGTAGCCGCGAGCTTCACGGTGGCACGGCCATGGCGACGCTCGGGCTTGCGGGAGAGGAGAGGGACGAGACTGTAAGGCTCCGGCGTGGGCGACGGGGACGAGGGCGTCAAGCACGGCATTGGCGCCGGGCGCCCTGGTCACGGGCGAGGGGGGTTCGAGCGTCGGGGGGGGGTTGGGGGTTCGTCCCGATTGGATCGGGGGGGGGGGAAGGGAGTGGGGCGAGAGGAGAGGTGGGGATCGGCGGGGTGTGGTGGAGCGTGGGGCGCCGATGGGATCGGGGGTTGCCCCGATCTAGATCGGGGAAGGACGAGGGAGGAGTGGGTGGCGGCTAGGGTTGGCCTGGGGTGGGGGGATAAGGAGAGGGAGTGGTGGCCGGTTGGGCCGGTGGGTTGGCCCAGTGGGGGGGTTGTGGCCTGCTGGGCCGAAGCCCAGTGGGGGGGGGGTTGCTTTCTCCTTTTTTTTTTGCTTTGCCTTTTCTTTTTACTTTTCTTTTTTGTTTTATGTGTAGTTTTCTTTTATTTTAGTTTTGAAAATTACACCAATGGTTCCTAAATTGGTATTACTTATACATACTACTGCCACATTAATTTGGGTAACTAAATAAAATAGTTTAATATTTTATTTATTGTAAAAGGAATTCAACTAATTGTTTTGCTACTATTCAAAACATTTTAGAGTATTTATTCCTTTTATAAAAGTGTGGTTCCTCCACCATAATTACTTATGTATTATTTGGTTCACTCCGAACATTTAAATTTTAATATTTGAAAACTTTTATTGTTTGCTCGATTTTGAATTTGAAATTCGAACTAGGTTCCGAACTAACGCGAGTTTAACCACAGTAACCGAGGTGGCATGGCATCATTAGCGGGGATTACTGTAGCTTGATTACCCGGGCGTCACAATGGTGGAAGGGGGCACCGCATACGGCTAAGAAAATGATCATGTGGATCAACTTGTGTGTCTAGGGGTGCCCCCTGCCTCTGTATATAAAGGAGCCAAGGGGGGGGTGCGGCCGGCCCTAGTAGGAGGCGCGCAGGAGGAGTCCTACTCCTACCGGGAGTAGGACTCCCCTCCCTTTCCTTGTCCAAGTAGGAGAGGGGGAAGGTAGGGAGAGAGGAGAGGAAGGAAAGGGGGGGGGGCGCCGCCCCTCCCTCCTTGTCCAATTCGGACTAGGGGGAGAGGGGGCGCGCGGCCTGCCCTGGCAGCCCCTCCTCTTCTCCACTTTAGGCCCATGAGGCCCATTAACCCCCCGGGGGGTTCCGGTAACCCCCCGGTACTCCGGTTTTATCCGAAACTTCCCCGGAACACTTCCGGTGTTTGAATATAGCCATCCAATATATCAATCTTTATGGCTCGACCATTTCGAGACTCCTCGTTATGTCCGCGATCATATCCGGGACTCCGAACTAACTTCAGTACATCAAAACTCATAAACTCATAATATAACTGTCATCGAAACCTTAAGCGTGCGGACCCTACGGGTTCGAGAACAATGTAGACATGACCGAGACATGTCTCCGGTCAATAACCAATAGCAGAACCTGGATGCTCATATTGGCTCCCACATATTCTACGAAGATCTTTATCGGTCAGACCGCATAACAACATACGTTGTTCCCTTTGTCATCGGTATGTTACTTGCCCGAGATTCGATCGTCGGTATATCAATACCTAGTTCAATCTCGTTACCGGCAAGTCTCTTTACTCGTTCTGTAATACATCATCTCACAACTAACTCATTTAGTTGCATTGCTTGCAAGGCTTAGGTGATGTGCATTACAGAGAGGGCCCAGAGATACCTCTCCGACAATCGGAGTGACAAATCCTAATCTCGAAATACACCAACCCAACATGTACCTTTGGAGACACCTGTAGAGCTCCTTTATAATCACTCAGTTACGTTGTGACGTTTGGTAGCACACAAAGTGTTCCTCCGGTAAACGGGAGTTGCATAATCAAATAGTCATAGGAACATGTATAAGTCATGAAGAAAGCAATAGCAACATACTTAACGATCAAGTGCTAAGCTAACGGAATGGGTCAAGTCAATCACATCATTCTCCTAATGATGTGATCCCATTAATCAAATAACAACTCTTTGTCTATGGTTAGGAAACATAACCATCTTTGATTAACGAGCTAGTCAAGTAGAGGCATACTAGTGACACTTTGTTTGTCTATGTATTCACACATGTATTATGTTTCCGGTTAATACAATTCTAGCATGAATAATAAACATTTATCATGAAATAAGGAAATAAATAATAACTTTATTATTGCCTCTAGGGCATATTTCCTTCAAAAAGTGTGTGTTGCCATGCCCGTTGAAAAAAGAATGGTATAAATATTTGGTAAAGTTGAATTAACCTAGAATTTTCATCAATTATGCTCTACCCATATATTCAGTGTTCAAGCAATAAAAGTAATACTAATCGGTCTAAAATTAAACACAAAATATTTTTGGATTAAGGAGGAAGACAGACAGAGGGGTGACTAATGGTGCATGAAAATAAATAAATGTTTAAATCATTTCCATAAAGTTCTCCTTGAAACTATATGCTCAGCATCAACACACCGAAATAGTAAGGATATTTTTCTATTTATAATTATTTGTTATGAATTTATGTTTGTACAAAGAGCATGTTGATACGTCTCCAATGTATTTACTTTTCTTAACGTTTTTCCTCTTGTTTTGGACTCTAATTTGCATGATTTGAATGAAACTAATCCCGGGCTAACGATGTTTTCAGCAGAACTACCATGATGTTGTTTTTTGTGCAGAAATAAAAGTTCTTTGAATGGAATGAAATTTTGCGGGAATTTTTTATATAATATATAAGAATTTCTGGAGCCAAGACCTACCGAAGGGGGGCACCTGGGTGGGCACAACCCACCAGGGCGCGCCCCCCTCGCCAGGCGCGCCCAGGTGGGTTGTCCCCACCTGGTGGCTCCGCAGATACTGAAACCAACGCTATAAAATCCTATTTTCAGAAAAAATGAAGGAAGAAAGAATTATCGCGATCCACGAGACCGAGCCGCCGCCAAGCCCTGTTCTTCCTCGGGAGGGCAGATCTGGAGTCCGTTAGGGGCTCCGGAGAGGGGGATCTTCATTCTTTGTCATCACCAACCCTTCTCCATCGCCAATTCCATGATGCTCCCCACATGGAGTGAGTAATTCCTTCGTAGGCTCGCTGGTCGGTGAGGAGTTGGATGAGATTCATCATGTAATCGAGTTAGTTTTGTTAGGGCTTGATCCCTGGTATCCACTATGGTCTTAGATTGATGTTGCTATGACTTTTCCATGCTTAATGCGTGTCACTTTGGGCCCGGGTGTCATGATTTCAGATCTGAACTGTTTATGTTATCACCATTATATCCATGTTCTAGATCTGATCTTGCAAGTTATAGTCACGTGCTACGTGTTGTGATCCGGTAACCCCGGAGTGACAATAGCCGGGCCCACTCCCGGTGATGACCGTAGTTTGAGGAGTTCATATATTCACTGTGTGCTAATGCTTTGTTCCAGTTCTTTATTAAAAGGAGGCCTTAATATCCTTTAGTTTCCAATAGGACCCCGCTGCCACGGGAGGGTAGGACAAAAGATGTCATGCAAGTTCTTTCCATAAGCACGTATGACTATTTACGGAATGCATGCCTACGTTATATCGATGAACTGGAGCTAGTGCCGTATCGCCCTAGGTTATAACTGTCTCATGATGAACATCATCCAACAAGTCACCGATCCAATGCCTACGAATTTATCCTATATTGTTCTCGCTAAGTTACTATTGCTATCATCACTGTTACACTTGCTACAAAACTACTGCTATCACTGTTACCATTACCATTACTGTTGCCACTATTATCAAAACTATCATACTACTTTGCTACTGATCACTTTGCTGTAGATAATTAATCTCCAGGTGTGGTTGAATTGACAACTCAGCTGCTAATACCTTCAAATATTCTTTGGCTCCCCTTGTGTCGAATCTATAAATTTGGGTTGAATACTCTACCCTAAAAAACTGTTGTGATCCCCTATACTTGTGGGTTATCAAGACCTTTTTTTGGCGCTGTTGCCGGGGAGCATAGCTATATTTGTTGAGTCATTTGGGATTATTATCATATTATCACTATGAAGAATCTGAAGGATGCTAAGACTAAGATATTTCCCTCAAAGACGAGGGGAGGTAAGGAACTGCCATCCAGTTCTGGTTTAGATTCACCTTCTGTTATAAGTAAACTTGCAACACCACCACATGCTATTAATTCTGATATGTCGCAAGTTATTGATGATGCTACCTTTGCTATGGATAATGCTTTTGATGATGCTAGTACCTTGCTTAATGATTATGTGCCACTTGGTGAATTTAACAAACTGCTAGAGTTATACAACATGATGTTGTTGAATCTGATGATGAGCTTGAAACTGAATCTCCTGAAACACCTACTAGAACTAGCCTTCCTAGATATGAATTGCCTAATGTATCGGAAGGTTATGTTATGAGTAAAGAAACAACTAGAGATATTCTTGCTTGCAGAGATAGAGATGATCTAGAGAAATTATTATGCAAGTTTAAAGAAAAATATCAGAATGCTAGAATGAAATGTGATCCTAAGTTTGCTACTTCACCTATCTTTATTGATGACAAGGATTATGAATTCTCTATCGACCCAGAGTTAATTACTTTGGTTGAGTCTGATCCTTTCCATGGTTATGAAACTAAAACTATTGTGGCACATCTTACTAAGTTGAATGACATAGCCACCCTTTTTACTCATGATGAGAAAACTCGTTAGTACTTTATCCTCAGATTATTTCCATTCTCATTAAAGGGTGATTCTAAAGCTTGGTACAATACTCTTTCTCCTGGTTGTGTGCGTAGTCCCCAGTATATGATTTATTACTTCTCCAAAAAATATTTTCCTGCTCATAAGAAACAAGTTGCCTTATAGGAAATATTTAACTTTGTGCAAATCAAAGAAGAGAGTCTCCCACGAGCTTGGGGGAGGCTTTGCCAATTACTTAATGCTTTGCCTAATCATCCACTTAAGAAAAATGAAATACTTGATATCTTTTATAATGGACAAACCGATACTTCTAGGGACTTCCTAGATAGTTGTGCTGGTTGTGTTTTTAGGGAACGAACTATTGGTCAAGCTGAAGAATTATTGAATAACATATTGAAAAATTATGATGATTGGCTATTCCTAAACCACGGTCTAAACCCACTCCGAAGAAGAGGGGTATATTATATCTCAGTCCGGAAGATATGCAAGAGGCAA
The DNA here is from genome assembly GCF_018294505.1 of Triticum aestivum. Lineage (NCBI taxonomy): Eukaryota > Viridiplantae > Streptophyta > Magnoliopsida > Poales > Poaceae > Triticum > Triticum aestivum. The sequence goes on from NC_057794.1 coordinate 124,675,214, forward strand.
AGAAATCTATGAAGGAAAAAGGTATTAAAGCTGAGGATGTTAAAAATTTACCTCCTATTGAAGAAATACATGGGCTTGATACACCACCACTGCCTAAGGTGTTAGAGGTAAATTCTCCTATGAAGTTCAACGATAATGAAAATCCTCACAATATGCATCCTAGTCAATGCCTTTATGAGTTTGAAAATTATATTAGAAAACAAGATCACTTCAATGCAAATGTTATGAAACAATTGAAATACAATTTTGATATGATTGCTCATTTGAGTGACTTGTTATTTAGAATATCAAATGATGTTAGAGGTGTTGGAAAGCATGCTTTTATGGTTCAAACTCAGTTAGAACAAGTTGCTAAATCTCAAAGAGAATTGCTTGATGAAATGAATAATAATATGCATGACTTTGTTGTTAGAGTTGCAACTAGAGGAGGTAAAATGACTCAGGAACCACTTTATCCTGAGGGACACCCAAAAAGAATTGAACAAGATTCATAAAGAACCAACACTAGTGCACCTAGTTCTCCTAAAAAGAAAAAGAAAAAGAAGAATGATAGGACTTCACATGCTCCTAGTGAACCTGAAATAGAGAAACCTCCTGATAATGATAATGAAGTTTCTATCTCTGATGCTAAAACTCAGTCTGGTAATGAACACTCACCTAGTGATAATGAAAAAGGCAATGCTGATGTTCATGAAGACACTCAACCAAATAATAAAGAACCAGACAATGATGTTGAGATAGAACCACTAGTTGATCTTGATAACCCACAACCTAAGAATAAAAGGTATGATATAAGAGACTTCATTGCTAGAAAACATGGTAAAGAAAGAGAACCCTGGGTTCAAAAACCTATGCCTTTTCCACCTAAGTCAACTAAAAATAATGATGATGAAGAATTTGAACACTTTGCTGAAATGCTGAGGCCAATCTTTTTGCGTACTCGCTTGACTGATATCTTGAAAATGCCTTCTTATGCAAAGTATATGAAAGACATCATCATAAATAAGAGAAAAATACCGGAAGATAAAATCTCCATCATGCTTGCTAATTACACTTTAAGGATGGAGTACCTAAAAAACTTGGAGACCCGGGAATACCAACTATACCTTGCTTTATCAAAAAGAATTATGTGAAAACTGCTTTGTGTGATTTAGGAGTTGGTGTTAGTGTTATGCCTTTGTCTTTATATAAAAGACTTGATTTGAATAAACTCACACCTACTGAAATATCTTTGCAAATGACTGATAAATCAACTGCCATACCTATCGATATCTGTGAAGATGTGTTCGTTGTTCTTGCTAATGTTACTATTTTGACTGACTTTGTTATACTTGAGATGCCCGAGGACGACAACATGTCGATTATCCTTGGTAGACCCTTCTTGAATACTGCAGGGGCTGTTATTGATTGCAATAAAAGCAAGGTCACTTTTCATATCAATGGTAATGAGCATACGGTGCACTTTCCGAAGAAACAATTCCAAGTGAATGGTTATTGAAAAATCTCCGACAATCACTATTGGAAGTTTTCAAATATCTCTACCTACTGTCAAAAAGAAATATGAAATGCTTATTGTTGGGGACATTCATATCCCCATTGAGGTGACTTAGTGACTTACCAAAGTTCTTCGGTTTCATGCTAATCGAAAGTGGTTGTTAATAAGACTTGATCAACCTTATTAATTGATCATTTTTGAACGGTATGAAGTTGATGAATTTAGTAAGCATTACTATATGTCCCTACTTTTTATTCTCTATTTTTATTAGTTAATAAAATAAAATGCCATGTTTTCCCTATTTTCTGATTTTCCCGTGCAATAAAAAATGACCCAAAAATAAAAGTTCTCAGAATGCCCTAAAAATTTAATACGATTTTTTTCTGAATATTTCTGAATTTTTGGTGCAATAAACATCAGAGGGAGGTGCACCAGGTGGGCACAACCCACCTGGGCGCGTCAGGACCCCCAAGCGCGCCCTGGTGGGTTGTGGTCCCCACGTGGGTCCTCTCACTTATCTCTTCATATCACATCATCACCTACCTCCAGAAAAAAATCTCAATTGCTCTCCCCCCCCCTCGTGTTCTTGCCCTCAAACCTACGGATTTCGATCTCTTTGCTCGAAGCTCCGTTTTCCTAAACTATTTCGGGGGATTGTTGCTTGAAAATTGTACGTGAACATGATGAACTTGTTTGGAAGGAGTTCTTCGAGGAGGCGACCCTCGGGGGCATCTTCTAGTGACAGCTCCGCTCACCGGTCATATGTTGAACCAAGTGAAAGTTCTACCCGAGATGCCGCCACCAAAACATGCTTATGGCCTTGTGATGAGTATATGATGCATGTGGGTATTAAAGAGGAATTTGAGCAATATGTTCACAATGCCGGTCTCAGTCCCTACCTTCCAGATAAGTGTGAACATGTGACACCCCCACTGTCATGCTACAGTAACCCCACACTAATGATGCCAGATCATCATAATTAAACTTTGCTAAACCCCATTTGTTTCAAACTAAGTTCAAATACAAATTCAAATAACAAGTCAAATTATATTGTCATAAAATAGTGAATTAAAAATGTTCAAAACGTTGTAAATATTCACTAACTAATTAACAAACATCAACCAACATTTCTGGGAATGTTTATATGCCGCCAAAATAATCAAAACAGAGGCTAACAACATTTAATTTAACCTTTTAAAAATAAACAAATGCTTATACTATTCAAATATAATTGAAACTTTCTTGTGCTAGGTCATTACATTGTCTAATATTTATGTCCTAAGTTCATAAGCAACTAAATTCATTTACTATACAAACTAAATATAAAACAATGAAAGAAAGAAATAACAAAAAAAGGAGAAAGGGAAGAACAAAGAAAAATAAACTAACCTACCCTAACCTACTGGGCTCTTGGCCCATCTAGAAAGGCTAACGGCCCAGCCGCCCACGCCAGCAAACTAAACTAGCCCGATCCCCTCGCTCGACCCCCCATCTCTCCTCACTTCGCTCCCTCGTCTTCCCAGCGCCGCCACACGCAACACACACACACACACACGCAGACGCGCAGAGGGGAGGCTCCTCTGCTCGATCCCCTCCTCCCGGTGCACCCTCACCTCAACCTGCGCCTCCGGCCCTCACCAAGTCGACGACCGCTCCTTTCTTGCGCCGCCTTGTCGCGTCGAGCCTCGGAGCAGCTCCTTCCCCGCGCCCCTGATCGACCTCTCCGTGGTCCTTGGACGTGGGCTATCGCCTGCCTCTAACGCCCGCCTCGACCACCATCGCTGTGAGCTGCGCCCATCCCCCCGGTTTTCCCCCTCTGCCTTTCATCATAGTCTGCTCGTCCGCGCTGCCCGATCTTCTTGTTCTGTGGCCACGGTCACCGTGACCATGACTGCGTCCCGCCCTGCGCCCGTCGCGGTGGCCACGCTCTGCATCGGCCCTGGCTACGCCCCGCATCACCCTGGTTGCACCCATGGGCCCGCCAATCTCGCGTACCGTCCACTACCGCCTGATGCATCCGCTGCCGCACGCGTGCTGCTATAGCCGTCGTTGCTCTCTGCGCCTGCTGCTAGCGCTCTTGCATGCTGCACCATCGCCACTCGCCGGCGGCTGCGCGCGTCCCGCCGCTGCCTCGGTGGGTGCCTCGCCTCGCAGCGCCTTATCGGGCGGGCTTGCGCCCGTCTCGGCTCCGCCCGTTCGCCCGCTAGCGTCCGCATGCCCGCGTGCCCGTTAGTCCCTCTGGGCCACTAGCTAACGGGCCCCACACCCCAGAACGATAAAAAAATAAAAAATGTTAAAATAAATAGATTAGTAATTAATTAATTAACGAGTTAATTAAGTTAATTAATCATGTTTAACCAATCTAATTAAATTGATTTAACCTAATCACTTAGTTAGTCTAACTAACATGTTTAGTTAGTCTAGGGCAATGACGTACGGGACCCACGCGTCTGTTGACTATCAACAGACTGTTGACTGATGACATCACGCTGACATCATAATTACGTTTTATAATTAATTTAATTCTGTTAATTTTAAAAATAATTTAAATCTTTAAAAATTAATATAAAATAATAGGTAACTCGGATGGAAAAACTTTGTACATGAAAGTTGCTCAAAACGACGAGATGAATCCGAATAGGCAGCCTGTTTGTCCGCCACACACCCATAGCATAGCAAACACGCAACTTCCCCCTCCAGTTCATCTGTCCGACAATGCGAAACACCATGGATACTTTCTCGGATGTTTCCCCCTTTGCCGGTATCACTTAGTACCATGTCAGGTCACCCCTAGCACAACGTAATGCCGCATCTTGCTTTTTGATACATTGATTGCTCTGCTATTTATTGTGTTCCCCCTCCGTTACTTCTTTCCGGTAGACCCTGAGACTGCCGGAGACCCCCAGTACAACTACGGTGTTGACGACCCGTCCTTCTTGCCAGAGCAACCAGGCAAGCCCCCCCTTTGATCACCAGATATCGCCTACTCTTCTCTCTACTTCTTGCATTAGAGTATTGTAGCATGTTACTGCTTTCCGTTAATCCTATCCTGATGCATAGCCTGTCCTTGCTACTACTGTTGTTACCTTTACCTGCAATCCTAATGCTTAGTATAGGATGCTAGTTTATCATCAGTGGCCCTACATTCTTGTCCGTCTGCCATGCTATACTATCGGGCCGTGATCAGTCGGGAGGTGATCACAGGTATATACTATATACTTTATACATGATTCATGTGATGACTAAAGTCGGGTTGGCTCGAGGAGTACTCGCGGTTGATTCACGAATTGGGGGTTGGAAGGACATACTTTCCCGACGGCCCTCTATGTGGATCTTTGTGGCGAAGCGACAGGGCAGACTGAGACCACCTAGTAGAGAGGTGGGCCTGGCCCTGGTCGGCGTTCGCGATTATTTCAAGATAACACGTTTAACGAGATCTTGGTATTTGATCTGAGTCTGGTCACTAGCCTATACGCACTAACCATCTACGCGGGGACAGTTATGGGCACTCGACGTCGTGGTATCTGCTGAAGCCTTCGTGACATCAGCAACTGAGCGGCGCGCGCCGGATTGGACCGTAAGCCTGCTCTTGTATTAAGGGGGCTAGTTCTGCTTCCGGCCGCGTACGCAACGTACAAGTGTGCAATGGGCGATGGCCCAGACCCCTGCGCCATAGGATTTAGACCGGCGTGCTGACCTCTTTGTTGTGCCTAGGTAGGGCTGCGATGTGTTGATCGTCCGAGGCCGGGCATGACCCAGAAAAGTGTGTCCGGACAAAGGGGATCGAGCGTGTTGGGAAATGTGGTGCACCCCTGCTGGGAAGTTAATCTATTCGAATAGCCGTGATCTTCGGTAACAGGACGACTTGGAGTTGTACCTTGACCTTATGACAACTAGAACCAGATACTTAATAAAACACACCCTTCCAAGTGCCAGATATAACCCGGTGGTCGCTCTCTAACAGGGCGACAAGGAGAGGATCGCCGGTTAGGTTTATGCTATGCGATGTTACTTGGTGAACTTACCATCTACTCTCTTATCCTGTTGCAAGATGGAGGTTACCAGAAGCGTAGTCTTCGAAAGGACTAGCTATCCCCCTCTTATTTCGGCATTCTGCAGTTCAGTCCACATATGATACCCTTAATCCATGTGATACCAATGCATACATATGTAGTGTAGCTCCTTGCTTGCGAGTACTTTGGATGAGTGCTCACGGTTTCTTTGCTCCCTCTTTTCCCCCTTTTTATAACCGATTGCTGCGATCAGATGTTTGAGCCCAGGAGCCAGACGCCACCGTCGATGATGACTACTACTACTTGGGAGGTGCCTACTACTACGTGCAGCCCGCTGACGACGACCAGGAGTATTTTAGGAGGATCCCAGGCAGGAGGCCTGTGCCTCTTTTGATCTGTATCCCAGTTTGTGCTAGCCTTCTTAAGGCAAACTTGTTTAACTTATGTCTGTACTCAGATATTGTTGCTTCTGCTGACTCGTCTATGATCGAACTCCTGTATTCGAGCCCTCGAGGCCCCTGACTTGTAATATGATGCTTGTATGACTTATTTTTATTTGTAGAGTTGTGTTGTGATATCTTCCCGTGAGTCCCTGATCTTGATCGTACACGTTTGCATGTATGATTAGTGTACGATTGAATCGGGGGTGTCACAAGTTGGTATCAGCCAACTGCCTGTAGGAATCCCCCTTCCATACTCCTTGGCCGAAGTTGAGTCTAGTCATTACAAAACTTTTACTAACATGGCTGTGTGGCTTAGGGGCCCATGTCGCCATTTGGGTGGTATTAGGATCTTTTATTCCTCGTCTATACTCTAGGACTCTGATCTTTCTTCTATTCGGGTTAAAAGATTTTGCTAACTCTAACTTTAGGTTCTCGTAATTACTTCCTTCCGGAGAGCCCCTTAATACAGATGATCGTTTGCCGCACCAGAAGATTCCGAGGTTACTCTACGATGTTCTCCCGTGACACTTGTACCCATTGTCTTTGCAATTCCCTGCCACCGTATCCTTATGGATAACTACATACAATTGACATTCATACAATCATTCCCTGTTGATCTTGTTATTACAAGATACCTCAATTTTCTCTCTATTGTTCCGAGAATACTTGTGCCTACTGCCTTGCAGTTCCTTGCCACCTCAATACCCCTACGGATAATTCCTCAGACTTACCAAGTATCGCTCATCCCCAGTTGTTCATGTGTTTCAGAAAGGTCTTTGAAATACTATTCGATCTTCCGAAAATCCTCAGCAGCTTATTGCTCTTGAAATTCTCGCTTGCTGCATTATGGTTAACCCCATAAGTAATCTTATTGGCATCCTTTGTCACTATCATTTGGAGTCCATTGATTCAATAAGTTGCGAATGCTTGCAATCCTCAGTCAGATCCTAGAATTCATCCTTCTGGCTTAGACGCCATTTTAAACATGAATTGGTTTTTGACCAATCAAATTGCCGACATTTGTACCTCTAAGAGTATTCAACTTATCCATCCCTAATCAGAGCATTGCTTATGATCCCTTGACTTGGAATTAATAATTCCTTTGCATTTGAGCCTTGAGTTAGTCAGTTGTTTCTATAATCTTATCTCCTTGCATTCCTTCTTCCTCTGAATGAGTACCGATACTCACATCATCCCCATTGTGGACAACCAGACCCATTGTCGGGTTATTATCCGACAGTGTCCTTCACATCCACAATTCTTGTGAGTTCTTTCCCTGATACATAATGCTTTTGGTAAATTGTATCCTCTACTTTAGTAAACCATGCTCTGCTTCTGAGCTTGTGTTATTTACTCTTGAAGTTCGTGGTATATGTTCCTAAGATGCCCCTATGGGTTGAACCTATGCCTTCTTTAGTCTATGTGAACCCGAAGTTTATGCGGGTTATATCTACTGCTGTTTTGCCAGATAAATTTTCAACTGCATAACTTCTTTGAAGACTGGAAGTGAATGAAAGGTTAGGCATTGAATAAGTGGGAGTCAACCTTGAACTTTTCGTTCATGCCCATGGACACGATGCAGATCTTTTCATGGAAGCTTCTCATGAAAATAATTACCCCCTTGTTACAAGTTCATCTTGTATCAGTGGTTTGATCATTTACAATTGTGGTTCCGACCAAATTGTTCTCGTTCAATTCCGTTTCTCAGACAAGTTAAATCACTTGACTTTTGCAGATCAACGCATCTCCGCAACCTCTATTTTGATATTCCTCCGAGTATTACCCTCAGGTATCTCAATAATATCACCAAACCGTGTTGCTTATTAGGAGCCTTCATCAAGTATTATTCCTCACCGATTCCAATGTTTCCTGGTTTCGAGTTGTTAGTCACTCGAGGACACCGATAACTAAACCGGGTCCTCACCACGGTTAAACAACTCTTAGTAATCTCCTTTACTTATGAGTTTGTACTCGATCATGTCATTTCTAGCTTGATCGGCTATATCATTAGCATGCTAAAATTTATCCATGCTACTTGGTCCTTAATGGAGCACATTTTTTGACGGTGAGCTAAGCTTACGTCGCTCTTCCTCGTCATATCGTTTCACCTCGAACAACAAGCTTGATTCTGAGTTGGAGACGTATCTGTGGTTCTAATAATCTTTTGCTATAACACTCCTTTTGCTTGATGCAATCACTGTTCGATTGCTTCTTCGTGGATCCTCTCGACAAAATTTGTCGTGGTCATCATCAACATTTTGATTCCTTCCAGAATAGCAATCAAATTCATAATGAGAAGTACCATCCTTGCCCTCAATGATTTGTGTTATCATCGATCACTTTATTGCCTTCCGTTCAACACAAACTTGTTTGTGTTTCGTGTTATACCTTGAGATCCTTGCTATCTAGCATTTGTTCTTTACCTTGGAGTATTACCATATTTTATGTCAAGAATGTCGTGAGAGTTTCACCACCTCTTAAGAATTCTTGGTATAGTGATACTTGTCACCATCGCCATTCTTTCTCGTGTTGTTTATAACCGGAATACCGACAAATGGTCTGTGATATGTAAAATTCAAAAATTCTAGCAACCCTATTGCTTTGACGTGAATGGTCGATAGCTTCATTCTAAGTCTATTGCTCACTAGTCATCATTCAAACATTGATCGTGCTACCTAGTCCAGATTTTCGGGTGCACTTTTCAACCAATGTTTAAATTGTGTATGTTTTCTTAAGCATACATCATTATATCATTTGATCTGTCAAATATTATCTCCTTGTTCACATAATCGTGGAAATCCATCTTTTGGAAATCTCAATGAATTATCGTTGAGTCCTTCAGCCACCTCCTCATCCTCTCCTTGGTTTAATGATGAACTCTTGTTTTGGAACTCACTTCCATAGTTCATTTCCCGAGAATCTTACAATGTCATCTCGTAAATTTGTGTTGCACCTTTTCTTCTCAGGCATCCTAAGTCTGAGGTATCCTGACACCAACCGGATCTGAATCTTGGTCAGATATGATGGTTGGAACATATTTTCAAGGGTTATAAAATCGGTCATTATATGACCCGATAAGGTGATGTCATGCCTAGAACACCTGGCTGGAGGCCCTATTGTTATAGAATCCCTTTCAGCAAGGTTATCCTGTCTTCCATGAGGAAATGGTAAGACTTATTCTATAAGTTTTTTTTCCTGATAGATCCTTTGTGTTTCCAAAGTCTGATGTTCACCTGATGACCATGTGAATGCTATCTCGAAGCATGTCTATGGTACTCCGATTTTCAACAAGAACATTTGAAGCCCAAGGCTAAATGTTTCCTGCTCAATTATCCAAACACCGTTGTATGGGTAATGTCATAAAATTTCTCTCCCCTACCTAAAGAGTTTTCTACATTATATCCTGTCATGGATATCATGCTTTGCTTGCCCTTGGGAATGATATACCCTTGGAATATGTGTATAAACACATTTTCCTTTCCATTGTTCTGTTAAATCTGATAGACACTTTTCCCTTTCCATTGGTTTGTTTAAACCCTTTCTATGATCTATATGATATAAGCAGTAATAATTCCCTGCTTGTGCAAACACATCGGTATACAACTCTATCGGTAAGACCGTGTTACTATTGTTGATGACATTCCGGTAACCACCGATGGACGAGAACTTTGCCTATTGGTCCGCCTCGTTTCAACGAGCAGGAAAATGGTTCTCTTCGTCCCTCACCCTTGGTACCGACATTGTTCCCGACATAAATGATAGGCTACCCTCTGACATGCCTTGCTATCATAATCGTGCAAGATGTCACCGCTCCTTCTAGATTTAACCCACATGTTGGGCCCATAACCCACAGATCCACAGGATCGAAACCCGACTCTTATGTATACCCCTGTTGACAAAGATATTCCCCGCGCCTGGTTTCGTGTGTAATTTGCGAGCCACCTTCCTAGTAATCAATTCTGATATCGGACACAATACTTATTCCCGTTGCTCTGAACCCCATTCACACTCTCGATTGGGCATTGAATGATTACCCACCCGCTTTAAACTTCTCATGCCTTCTTTTATCTCTCTTGATGACTTTCCTGAGTTTCAATTCGAGAGTTACTTTTCGCCACCTTCCCTGATGATATCTAACAGATAAGCCACCTTGTAGAGGACCGTTCTTTCGAAGTTACCCCTTGACCTTTCGTAAGTATGATGAAGGCCCCGAAGAAAGGATGGCGACTTCATCATGATGACCTAGAGCAGGGGAATGAAGACGTCAACGGAAGGGATTGACTCCTTTGAGAAGAGCAACCAAGACCGAGAAGATTCGTTAGAATTTCGTAACCAGATCTTTCCCCCTCACTTCACCTCTTAATATCTCGGGACGAGATTTCTTGTAGTGGAGGAGATTTGTGACACCCCCACTGTCATGCTACAGTAACCCCACACTAATGATGCCAGGTCATCATAATTAAACTTTGCTAAACCCCATTTGTTTCGAACTAAGTTCAAATACAAATTCAAATAACAAGTCAAATTATATTGTCATAAAACAATGAATTAAAAATGTTCAAAACGTTGTAGATATTCACTAACTAATTAACAAACATCAACCAACATTTCTGGGAATGTTTATATGCCGCCAAAATAATCAAAACAAAGGCTAACAACATTTAATTTAACCTTTTAAAAATAAACAAATACTTATACTATTCAAATATAATTGAAACTTCTTGTGCTAGGTCATTACATTGTCTAATATTTATGTCCTAAGTTCAAAAGCAACTAAATTCATTTACTATACAAACTAAATATAAAACAATGAAAGAAAGAAATAACAGAAAAAGGAGAAAGGGAAGACCAAAGAAAAAAAAACTAACCTACCCTAACCTACTGGGCTCTTGGCCCATCTAGAAAGGCTAACAGCCCAGCCGCCCACACCAGCGAACTAAACCTAGCCCGATCCCCTCGCTCGACCCCCCATCTCTCCTCACTTCGCTCCCTCGTCCTCCCAGCGCCGCCACACGCAACACACACACACACACACACACACGCAGACGCACAGAGGGGAGGCTCCTCTGCTCGATCCCCTCCTCCCGGCGCACCCTCACCTCAACCTGCGCCTCCGGCCCTCACCAAGTCGACGACCGCTCCTTCCTTGTGCCGCCTTGTCGCGTCGAGCCTCGGAGCAGCTCCTTCCCCGCGCCCCTGACCGACCTCTCCGTGGTCCTTGGACGTGGGCTATCGCCTGCCTCTAACGCGCGCCTCGTCTCCCTCCTCGCGCCCGTCCTCAAACACCATCGCTGTGAGCTGCGCCCATCCCCCCGGTTTTCCCCCTCTGCCTTTCGCCGTAGTCTGCTCGTCCGCGCCGCCCGATCTTCTTGTTCTGTGGCCACGGTCACCGTGATCGTGACTGCGTCCCACCCTGCGCCCGTCGCGGTGGCCACGCTCTGTATCGGCCCTGGCTGCGCCCCGCATCACCCTGGTTGCGCCCATGGGCCTGCCAATCTCGCGTACCGTCCGCTACCGCCTGATGCATCCGCTGCCGCACGCGTGCTGCTACAGCCGTCGTTGCTCTCTGCGCGTGCTGCTAGCGCTCTTGCGTGTTGCACCATCGCCACTCGCTGGCGGCTGCGTGCGTCCCGCCGCTGCCTCGGTGGGTGCCTCGCCTTGCAGCGCCTTATCGGGCGGGCTTGCGCCCGTCTCGGCTCCGCCTGTTCGCCCGCTAGCGCCCGCATGCCCGCGTGCCCGTTAGTCCCTCTGGGCCACTAGCTAACAGGCCCCACACCCCAGAACGACAAAAATAAAAAAATGTTAAAATAAACAGATTAGTAATTAATTAATTAATGAGTTAATTAAGTTAATTAATCATGTTTAACCAATCTAATTAAAATTATTTAACCTAATCACTTAGTTAGTCTAACTAACATGTTTAGTTAGTCTAGGGCAATGACGTACGGGACCCATGCGTTTGTTGACCCAGTCAACAGACTGATGACATCACGCTGACATCATAATTATGTTTTATAATTAATTTAATTCTGTTAATTTTAAAATGATTTAAGTATTTAAAAATTAATATAAAATAATAAGTAACTCGGATGGAAAAACTTTGTACATGAAAGTTGCTCAAAACGATGAGACGAATCCGAATACGCAACCCGTTTGTCCGCCACACACCCCTAGCATAGCAAACACGCAATTTTCCCCCTCCGGTTTATCTGTCCGAAAACACGAAACACCAGAGATACTTTCCCGGATGTTTCCCCCCTTTGCCGGTATCACTTAGTACCGCGTCAGGTCACCCCTAGCACAACATAATGCCGCATCTTGCTTTTTGTTACATTGATTGCTCCGTTATTTATTGTGTTCCCCCTCCGTTACTTCTTTCCGGTAGACCCCGAGACTGCCGGAGACCCCCAGTACGACTACGGTGTTGACGACCCATCCTTCTTGCCAGAGCAACCAGGCAAGCCCCCCCTTTGATTACCAGATATCGCCTACTCTTCTCTCTACTTCTTGCATTAGAGTAGTGTAGCATGTTACTGCTTTCCGCTAATCCTATCATGATGCATAGCCTGTCCTTGCTACTACTGTTGTTACCTTTACCTGCAATCATAATGCTCAGTATAGGATGCTAGTTTATCATCAGTGGCCCTACATTCTTGTCCGTCTGCCATGGTATACTATCGGGCCGTGATCACTCGGTAGGTGATCACGGGTATATACTATATAGTTAATACATGATTCATGTGATGATTAAAGTCGGGTTGGCTCGAGGAGTACCCACGGTTGATTCACGAATTAGGGGCTGGAAGGACATACTTTCCCGACGGCCCTCTGTGTGGATCTTTGTGGCGAAGCGACATGGCAGGTTGAGACCACCTAGAGAGAGAGGTGGGCCTGGCCCTGGTCGGCGTTCGCGATTATTCCAAGATAACACGTTTAACGAGATCTTGGTATTTGATCCAGTCCGGTCACTGTCCTATACGCACTAATGATCTATGCGGGGACAGTTATGGGCACTCGACGTCGTGGTATCAACCGAAGCCTTCGTGACGTCAGCGACTGAGCAGCGCGCGCCGGATTGGACCGTAAGCCTGCTCTTGTATTAAGGGGGCTAGTTCTGCTTCCGGCCGCGTACGCAACGTGCAGGTGTGCAATGGGCGATGGGCCCAGACCCCTGCGCAATAGGATTTAGACCGGCGTGTTGACCTCTCTGTTGTGCCTAGGTAGGGCTGCGATGTGTTGATCGTCCGAGGCCGGGCATGACCCAGAAAAGTGTGTCCGGACAAAGGGGATCGAGCGTGTTGGGAAATGTGGTGCACCCATGCTGGGAAGTTAATCTATTCGAATAGCCGTGATCTTCGGTAACAAGACGACTTGGAGTTGTACCTTGACCTTATGACAACTAGAACCAGATACTTAATAAAACACACCCTTCCAAGTGCCAGATACAACCCGGTGGTCGCTCTCTAACAGGGCGACAAGGAGAGGATCGCCGGTTAGGTTTATGCTATGCGATGTTACTTGGTGAACTTACCATCTACTCTCTTATCCTGTTGCAAGATGGAGGTTACCAGAAGCGTAGTCTTCGAAAGGACTAGCTATCCCCCTCTTATTCCGGCATTCTACAGTTTAGTCCACATATGATACCCTTAATCCATGTGATACCAATGCATACATATGTAGTGTAGCTCCTTGCTTGCGAGTACTTTGGATGAGTACTCACGATTGCTTTGCTCCCTCTTTTCCCCCTTTCTATACCCGATTGCTGCGATCAGATGTTGGAGCCCAGGAGCCAGACGCCACCGTCGACGATGACTACTACTACTCGGGAGGTGCCTACTACTACGTGCAGCCCGCTGACGACGACCAGGAGTAGTTTAGGAGGATCCCAGGCAGGAGGCCCGCGCCTCTTTCGATCTGCATCCCAGTTTGTGCTAGCCTTCTTAAGGCAAAATTGTTTAACTTATGTCTATACTCAGATATTGTTGCTTCCGCTGACTCGTCTATGATCGAGCTCCTGTATTCGAGCCCTCGAGGCCCCTGGCTTGTAATATGATGCTTGTATGACTTATTTTTATTTGTAGAGTTGTGTTGTGATATCTTCTTGTGAGTCCCTGATCTTGATCGTACACGTTTGTGTGTATGATTAGTGTACGATTGAATCGGGGGTGTCATAGAACAACTCCACCTCCTCACTGAATCATTTGTCAAAGGATTTAAATTCTTTCCCCGTGAGTCTAGGGTGTCGTTTATGCTTTATGATAACCCATTTACCATATCACTAGAGAATTTTGCTTACCACTGCAAACTCCCATATTGGGGTTCGCTTGACGAACCGCCGAGGGCTGAGTATCAAACATTCTTGTCTAGTCTTTGTTACGGTGAGACGAGGGGAGTGACACAAGGTAGAATAAAGAGCATTCATTTTCCCGCAATTCAGTACTTTGCATTATTTAACGGGAAATGTATAGTAGGCAAGCAAGACTATAGTACACTCTGTGCTCCAAACTTGAGCCTCATCCACACCGCTCTCACCGGTGAAAGGAATTATAACCTTGGAGCGATTGTTGCACACAGACTCCAGAACAACGCTAATAGTAGCTATTTCTACGGTGGAATATATGCCACATGTTTGGCACGAGGGCTGGGTGTTTCACCTTTGCCCTTTGATCCTATCCTACCCACACAGTATTTAGATTTTGCCACCCTAAAGGAACATAAGATTCTCAAGGGAAAGGTTGACAACTTCACTTATAATCTGTTGTTTAACCAAACATCTGTTGTGCACACATATTTGCATGCGCCTGCTCTTTTTGATTATCACAACAAAGGAAGATATTTTGTTCTTGAGGATGAGGCCCGAGCTCACAACATAGCAGAGGCAACACGGCAGGCCGAGGCATCCGCACCGAGAGCCTCTGTGAACTACCACGCCAACTACTATCTGGATTACTGATCGTCTACCAAGTTAGGCCAAAAGCCTAAGCTTGGTGGAGTACGTATTTCTCACCGACATTACATTCATGTTCACTTATTCATCTTGTCAGTGTTCACACTTTTTCATTGTATCATCCATGTTTAAATTTTATTTTTCTTGCTTTCTTCTTGTGTGTTTGAAAAACTTTAGAAAAACCAAAAAAATTAGTTGTTGTTAGTTTATTTTCCATGAATGCTTAGCTATAGTGTTAAAAAGAAAACCCAAAAAGATTTCCTTGTTCTTCTTTTGCTTGTTGGGAGCTTTCCCGTGTAAATAGTTTTCTCTTTTTGCTTTTCCCTTTTTTTTGCTTGTTCAAGAAAACCAAAAACTCCAAAAATATTTCAGTGTGTTTCTATGAATTTCTTTTCCTTTTACTTGGGTTGTATCAAGGAGAAGACCACGATGAAAATGTTGAGTGGCTCTCATATGAATAATTGTTGAACTAATAAAGAGCCCATTTTACCTTGTCTTCTCCCGTTGAATAAAGTGTTTTGTAGATTCCAGCTTAGTCCATGGCACTCTTGCACTATTATTGTTTTCACGTTGTTCGGTTGTGCAAGTGAAAGGCAATAATGACGATATTCGATGAACTAGCTGTGGCAGAGAGAAACTGGTATGAACTCGACTTGTTCTGTTTGTGTAAATATGTTTAACCTAGTATCCATGATTCAGTCCATTATGATTAAACATGTTTGCAATGACAATTAGAGATTATAGTTTCTCATGCCATGCATAAGTAGCTGGGAGTGAATAATGATTTAGCTTGGATATCAACATTGCATTAAAATGATTATGATGTAGTATGATGATATGCATCCTCCTCTGAATGTTCGAGTGGTTTGACTTGGCACATGTTCATGCATGTAGTTGAATCAAAACCAACATAGCCTCTATGATATTTATGCTCATGGTGTTCATATCTACTCATGCTAGTGTCCAATGTTGCTTATGCATAATGGATGATCATGATCGTTGTTGCTCTCTAGTTGGCCGCTTCTCAATCTAATTGCTAGCCTTCGCCTGTACTAAGTGGGGATTCTGCTTGTACATTAAGGGTGTGTTTGGTTTCGGGAATGAGGTGGAACGTAATGGGTCGGACCCGCACCTAGGACTGATTCTCGCGTTTGGTTGCAAAATGGAATGGAACACACTGGTTCTTCGGAGAGGAATATTCCATCAATATACCGAACCGGGACATTCCTCCAAATTGGCCGGACCACGCGGAACGCCCCGCTCGACGACCCTCCCTCGGTGGCACCCACGACCTCTGCCTCTCTCTCTCTTCCCTCTGGTGGGAGATTCGTCGTCGGTGGAGGAGACTGCCGCCGGTACGTAGACACGACCACTACATCCGCGTTCCATACGTCGGCCATGTCGAGCCGGCGGAGGCCGGGGAAGATGCTGCAGGCGAGGACGGGGAGGCCACGCTCTCTGGTGATTGATGAGTGGGGCGGCCAGCGTGAAGCTCGGGGTGACACCGACGACTAGAGGATCTGCTTTGGTTCATGCAGGCATGCGCCGTCCGCCAGGACGTAGTCACCTACGGATGTGTATAGTTCCATGGTTATTGCAAGACTGGGAGCGGGGGAAGTGCAGGCAAGGTGTTCGAAGAAATGTCTAACAGAGTATTCAACGTGTGATTTCACTAGTTTGATCGATAGCCTGTGTACCTTTGTACTGCAGCGTCTATACATTTCTCTGTTCTCGGAATCAAATATGCATTTAGTTTAGTTTTCTACTAAAATCCAATCCGATATGATCAAGTGAGAACAATTGCATTCCATTCCGTCTCTGAAACCGAACACTAAAATGAATCATTCCATTCCTTGAAATTGCTCCTACAAAACACAATGATGGAACCAACCCATTCTAGTGGAATGGAACCATGCCATTCCGTTCCACTTCGTTCCCAAACTAAACACACCCCAAAAACCCTGAACCCAAAGTTATTCCAGATGAGTCCACCATACCTACCTATATGCAGTATTACCATGTCGTCCTAAGTAAAGTTGCATGTGCCACCTCTACAAACTTCTAAAAAAATATCCGTTTTGTGTGCCTGGATCGTTCATGGAATGACAGGAGGTAGTCGGTATCTTCCATGCTAAGCGGGTTATTCTCAGGTCGAGTGTTTATTCACTCACCATCGCACGAGAAAAGGGCGGTAATAGGGATGCCCAATCCTAAACTGCAAAATACAAAAAGAGTTAATCGCTTGAATAATGAAACAGAAACTCCCAATGGAGTCAAAACCTTTACTTTTTATCGCTTGGGAACCGCCACTAGCTTGTTTAGCATGGGAGATATTGATAACTGATAGTCGTGAAGTAAATGAGAAAGGTACATGTCTCAAAATATCATTTGTCTCTATTTTAAAAACTTGAGCTCTCGCACCTTTGCAAGTCACTGCTTCCCTCTGCGAAGGGACTATCTATTTACTTTTATGTTGTGTCATCACCTTCTAAAACAAGCGCTAGAACCTGAGAGCACAACTATCATGACTTATGCATTGTGTGTAGCTAATGTTGGGTGCATCATGCCTGGATCTTTTCTACCATGAATTACAATGTTTAGTCACTGCTCGGACTTTGGAGGTGCTTTGCATTTATGTTTTGCAGTCTTAGAAAGGGCTAGCGAGATACCATTATTGTCATATTATATCATGGTTGTTTTGACAACGTGTTGCCGTTTGAGATGTCTTATTATTGCTTGCTAGCTGATTATGTTATTGATATGAGTTAATATAATCTTTAAGAGATAGTCTCAGCATGGTTAATTATAATGTTGGCTGAAAACCTGGGTGCTGTTTAAGCTTATTTATGCAAACAAGAGCAAAATAGTTCATATTTTTTTTTCTTTTTCACTTTCAGTTTATCAACTGAATTGCTTGAGGACAAGCAAAGATTTAAGTTTGGGGGAGTTGATACGTCTCCAACGTATCTACTTTTCCTAACGCTTTTCCTCTTGTTTTGGACTCTAATTTGCATGATTCAAATGAAACTAACCCCGGACTGACACTGTTTTCAGCAGAACTACCATGGTGTTGTTTTTTGTGCAGAAATAAAAGTTCTTCGAATGGAATGAAACTTTGCAGGGAATTTTTATATAATATATAAGAATTTCTTGAGCCAAGACCTATCGAAGGGGGGCACCTGGGTGGGCACAACCCACCAGGGCGCGCCCCCCTCACCAGACGCGCCCATGTGAGTTGTCCCCACCTGGTGGCCCCGCAGACCCTGAAACCAACACTATAAATCCTATTTTCCAGAAAAAATGAAGGAAGAAAGAATTATCGTGATCCACGAGACGGGGCCGCCACCAAGCCCTGTCTTCCTCGGGAGGGCAGATCTGGAGTCCGTTTGGGGCTCCAGAGAGGGGGATCTTCGTTCTTCGTCATCACCAACCCTTCTCCAGCGCCGATTCCATGATACACCCCACCGGGAGTGAGTAATTCCTTTATAGGCTCGCTGGTCGGTGAGGAGTTGGATGAGATTCATCATGTAATTGAGTTAGTTTTGTTAGGGCTTGATCCCTAGTATCCACTAAGTTCTTAGATTGATGTTGCTATGATTTTGCCATGCTTAATGCTTGTCACTTTGGGCCCGGGTGCCATGACTTCAGATCTAAACCGTTTATGTTATCACCATCATATCCATGTTCTAGATCCGATCTTGCAAGTTATAGTCACCTACAACGTGTTATGATCCGGCAATCCCGGAGTGACAATAACCGGGCCCACTCCCGGTGATGACCGTAGTTTGAGGAGTTCATGTATTCACGTGTGCTAATGCTTTGTTCCGGTTCTCTATTAAAAGGAGGCCTTAATATCCCTTGGTTTCCAAGAGGACCCCGCTGCCATGGGAGGGTAGGACAAAAGATGTCATGCAAGTTCTTTCCATAAGCACGTATGACTATTTACGGAATACATGCCTACATTATATCGATGAACTGGAGCTAATGTCGTATCGCCCTAGGTTATAACTGTCTCATGATGAATATCATCCAACAAGTCACCGATCCAATGCCTACGAATTTATCCTATATTGTTCTCGCTAAGTTACTACTGCTATCATCACTGTTACACTTGCTACAAAACTACTGCTATCACTGTTACTGTTATTGTTACTGTTGCCACTATTATCGAAACTATCATACTACTTTGCTACTGATCACTTTGTTGTAGATAATTAATCTCCAGGTGTGGTTGGATTGACAACTCAGCTGCTAATACCTTCAAATATTCTTTGTCTCCCCTTGTGTCGAATCTATAAATTTGGGTTAAATACTCTACCCTCGAAAACTATTGTGATCCCCTATACTTGTGGGTTATCACATGAGTACGAAACTCATTTTGAATATCCAGAGAAGTAGATTTTATTTTTCCTTTTCTGTAGGATATACGTATTATTCTTAGAGGGCTCAAAAGGGCGTATTATTCTTGGGGAAGTTAGAGGTGGGTGGACGCATCCAATGACGCAAATTGTTCATTCTTCCCATAATACTAACCAGACTTGACTTGTCCTCTACAATTACAAGGAAGCAAACAAATCAGTTTAACATGAATCGGCAGGCTCGACCAATGTACTGGTGGAAGCAGACTCAGTTGCAAAAAAACAGTTGTTAGTGGTCATTGGGTTGGCACAATTATGGGAAGCGCTTGCTGGGCTGGGCCCCCTTGCTCCTCTGTTAGCCCAATTCATCAGAAGGCACCTGGATCAGTCTGCAAAGCAGCAACCCTACTAAGCTGGGTTGGCCATCTAGTGCAATGCATGACCGCAATGAACGATGGCAAAAACTTTGTGCGGAATGGCAGATGGATTTGGTATGTTCACGAGTATCATCGAGCGGCTAAGGACTTTAAATCATTGTGTATGCTCCTAATTAGCTCAGTTTTACTGTTAAGTAATGTCATGGAGGAGGGGTGGAAATGGCATGGGGAACAAGCCTACTAGTTTCTTCTCTATGTTTGTTGTATTGCTCAAGAACTTTGTTGTACTTGTGTTGCATTTCATGTTGTGGATTTGATGAATTTTTCAATAATTTCATGTTGTGGATTGATGAAACTGGTGTTAAGTTTCATTATGGATTGATTTTGGATGATTTTGATTCAAATATGTGTGGTTGTAGTGTTGTTGTTGAGCTGTTGTCACGCGGCCAGCCTACTTTTACATCATCTGTTGGAGCGACTGCCGCGCGGTTGCCCTATTTTACATCATATGTTAGAGTTGGGCATTTTTGGTGATGAATTTTTTTCACTTTTTGGTGATTTATATTTTACTCACACCATAATTTGATGATGTAAAATCCATCATCTATTGGAGATGCTCTTACATTAGCCAAATGTATAAGGCGGACATTCCAGTTTTCAGGACCTTACCATACGGCCTCAATGATGTCCACCTTTCATCGCACTTTCGTTGTCCTAGGAAGTTTAGTGATTGCATATTGTCTGGAAAGTGGGGTTGGCGTGGATGGGCTTAAGCTACAAGCACTCTTGTACACAACGAGGCATATCTATCTGATTGACAAGCGGGCTCCGGCTTCCACACGGCCAATTGTTCAGTGATTTTGAGTCGTTAAAACATTGTTGCGTGCATTTACACCACACTATGAACCGTCATGCACCATCACTTGTATTGAGTGAGGGGGCCTGGTTCGATTTTGGAATCAATGCCATCCCCCCTTCATTTTACATTCACCTCTCTTCTACCCTGAGGATGAAATCCGTGTTGCGGTTGGTGGCGATCTCCGGTGGAAGAGACGGTCCTCTCCTACTGCATGTATGGTGGCAACCAGAGGTGAGCTTCTCACAACACCCCCACCACCTCAGATGTAGCCATTTTTTCTTTTGGTGCCCCTTCTTATTGTTGCCACTGATGCTCACACCACAGACCCTGATTGGTTGTGAATTCTCTAAGGGCACATTCCATGATGTTCATTTTTCCCAACTGCGATGATATGAGTGGGGAGTAGTAGCAAGGTCTGTCGATTAAGTTCTGCTCATCATTGAAGGGCTCCGTCGAGAACCTTGTGCTCTGCAATGCTGCCTGATAGCCTATAAGTGCATAGGGTTTAGTTGTATCATTTTTGAATAAGAGTATAGATCCTATATAGAGGAGCACATGAAATGGTCTTTGTTCCTTGCAACGAATTATTATCAGGTGCATGTAATTTAATGAAGGTTCAAAGCAAAGCGAATACTAAGGTTGGAATGTTGTAGGTGAATGGTGACAACAAGTAAATAAAAGTTCAAGAATAAAAGTAAGTGCAACAGAGAGTAATTATGGTTTTTGAAGTCAATAGGAGAAAGCATTCGTAGGGGTATGGATTCCTCACTAGAAAGTATCTAACATAACAATGTTAACACATAGTTCTAGGTTCGAACCTATAATACACTTTGTATGCTTCTACAATTGGGCAGATCCAAGTACGGATATGTGCATACATGCAACAACTACACATCACATACACCACCACCATTCCTGCCCAGGTTCAGGTTTCGGCAACGGTGATTAAGGGTCTCCCCGTAAACGCTGCTAGAGGCGATCTCCCTTAATCCCCTATTGGATGGTAAGGGAAGAAAGGAAGTAGCTTCTATCACAGCAGTACCTCCACAAACCCACCATGACACTAATAGTAATAACCTTTCGTCCATAAAGGAAAATGTTGAGTAGTCAACTTTGCTCAACATCGAGAAGATTATCAACATAAACATACAAAGAAGATGTGACATCCTATCGATGTTCAACACCTAAACATACCAGGGTTCCTCCATACAAGAGAAAACTAGAGGGTAAACTTGGACATGAGGACCTCTCAAAAAAAACTCGGACATGAGGACAATAAGTATCGAAGGGTAAATCATGATGAACACAGATGAATGATTGGTATCTCATTTTATTGATCCGATATTGGAATAGAAAAGAGTATCCCGCACCTATTTCCCCATAGGTGACCCTAGGTTATTGAACCCATGAGAGGAAGATTCCCTTGAAGTGATGGTCTCTAGCAAGCTTACATTAAAGTGTCCAATCCAGCTTTTGACTGGACCAGCAAGCAAATAGTGATTCAAACACTTATAATAAAAAGAGGTACATGTATGAGTCTTATGCTTACAACCTTGTATTTGCGCTGGGATCAAATAAGATATTAGTTTGTGCATCGGAAGTCACCCATTGAGATGTGCTTATTAAGGATCGAAGTGAGGGATGTGTCCAAATAACATCTTAGCCGTCACGAGTCCTACATCAAGAATCAGTTGTCCTACTGCAGGCCCTATCCGTCGCACAGGGTTGCCTCGATAATCAAGATAACAAAATCATACAAGAGCTTTGGGCATTTAATGATGACACCTCATCTCTCCCCAAGGATATGATCCATGTTAAACTACTGAACCTTACTGTCACCGGTGTTTGGTGTAACACTTCACGATCTCCTTGCTCCTATGATCACTGGTGCTCGATCTCCATGATCCTAGGTACCTGCAGGGATGAAGATCACAGACAAGACAAGACACATCTTCCTGGAACAATTTTATTTCACACATACGTGATGTTATGTCAAAGTATTTCATTGATCCCCTCAACAAATACCTCGGGTTGCAAGGCTTATGCCTCAACCCATACCTTACCGAACTACTCACACATAGAGATCAGATCGCAGGAAGAAAAACTTTGAAGAACACATCTTGAGATTGATTGATTGCAATATGTCTTACAATGGATTCCTTGTGCGATGCATGATTACAAGTATGATGGGATCGATGTGCACTATGGTGGTGGTGGAGATGGCTATGGAGATGGCGGCGGCTAGGGTTTGCGGATGAGGATGATGACGAAAAGGTTCTGGCATCTATGCTTGTCTCCATGTTGACATTTTGACGGGGTCCCTTTAACGAAATTTGTTTAGGTGGACAATCTACCTCGGAATTCACGCCGTACGGGCGCTCATACAGCGCCTGTATGGAACTCCGTATTTTGTGCTATCTTCGTGCAGACATCTCCTGTTGATTCCTTCTTCCTCCATTCTCCTTACATTCCATTTCCACACATGATTTCTCCCCTTTTTCCCATTTCCTGTGGAAACACATCAAAGAGAGGATTTGTGGAATCCTTTGCATTCATTAGTCATCAGTACCAATATCGGAAGCGAATATCTCTTTTAATTGAAATATCTCGTTTAAACAAAGGTGAAATGAGTGTAAAAATATCACTCATCAACTCCCCCAAGCTTAAACTTGATCGTCCTCGAGCAACATAAAGAGAAATCTAAATCATAAGGAACTCAATAGTTTAAACCGAAATAACTAGAAGGTTTTGGTTCACTTACCATTAGTATGCCAAGATAGCCCTCTGCTTCATGTCCTGAAAAACTTAGAATACTTGTAGTGGTGGCACGGTTATAGCGCAAGTGTTAGTGAAGCAAGGATAATCAACAGAAAGTACCTAATCTACTAGATAAAACAACTTTGCAACACTCTATTCTATTTATTCTAGACAATATTTTCTTGTCTGGATATGCACGGAAGAGTTTTCTTTAGATAGAGCCAATAAAACATAGGTTAGGGAGTGAAAGCATGTAGTAAAATATGATCCTCTAATGCTCTTAAGCACACCCACAACCATTTCCTTCTCAAGGCTCTCAAGCACTTTATTTCAATCATTGTTTGTTGGAACTTTGATTGTCACATGAAGGGATTATGCCAACTAAGTGATCATGCATAGGTTTTCATTGTGGCTTAATGTTTAGGAACTATGGACCTCTGGTATATCTCTCTTTCGAGCTATTTTGAGCAGTCCCTTTTATTTACCACATACACACCATTTCAAGAGAAAGCTGGATAATATGTGTTTGTAGTGTTGCAACTATGTACGGTAACAAACTCATAGCCAAAATCGAGCTATCGCTCTTGGTGGATCATTCATTGGTCAGCGGAGTCCTCAACATAATAGCAAGAAAGGTGACAAAGCCACATTTACACACGTACACGTGCATATAGTAGCAGGGATATGGCACCAGCAAGGAGATAAAGCACCATGTAAGAGACACATCACAGATTTTTAATCTAGTCCACCTTTCAACTAAGTTCCTCTAGACAATTCAATCCATAAGTGGTAAGTCTATTAAAATTAACAACATGGGGTTGAGAAATTCAAACATCACTTCCACTACAATTTTCTCAACTCCCAAGTCTTGAAAGACTTTCTCTTGTGCATAGTTATTCTTAGTGAATATCATTTCATTTAAAAATAGTCCCAGGGCAAGTCTTGGTTGTCTAAACTAAACAACACAAAAGGTTACAAAATTATTTCAGCTACTAGAACAAACTTTTGTCTTAAGTATCAAGACTTACTCCCATCTGCACATATCACACATACTACTACATCTGCTCTAAGCATTTCAAGTGCAAAAGATAGGGGCCATAGGACATACCTTCACGGTTGCGAATTTACACACTTCTCTTTCTTACTCTTGCATTCCTCGTTGTCCGGCATTGATCAACTCCTCTGAAAACAAAATGCAAACGAACTCCAGCGGACTAGATAAAGAACAAGAGGAAAGCGAAGCTTTTTCTATTTTTGGTTTTTTGGGTTTTGAAAACTAACTTGCGACCGAAATATCGCAAAGGCAAAAGAACGAAAAATAAAAGCAAAGTGTTGGAACAAACCAACACGAGTGTTTTGAAGCTCCTCGTGCTTAAGTACAACCTCATTACAATTTATTCAAATACTGCCACATCTTGATGTAGAAGTGGTGATAACCTCCCCCAAGCTTAGGCCTTTGCAAGCCCAAACCAGCGAGATCATTGTGGCCACTGGTCATGAGCCCAGTATTGGCTCCAGTTGGAGAAGTTCATGTTCATGTAGGCGGACGTGCCTTGAAGGGATGCAGCGAGGTTGCTCATATCATCAATAGAGCCCTATTGGCTATTGAGGTCCATGTAGGTGGTGTAGTCTTATTGTGGCTGCTCTTGGGGCTGCTCCTCTTCTTCGTCGGTGGCGAGTTCTTCTTCATCTAGTTGTTCTAGTTCTGGGCCTTCTTGCTAAAAAGTTGTATCTCCTTCCTATGCAACATAATGCAATTGTCCATGCTCGATGGAGAAACGGTTAGGCATAGGAGTAGGCAACAAGTGTGCCACTCCAGGAATTCCAATGCAATGACGACCATTACAAACTGCTACCTCCAGCTCTAGTAAGTAGACAAATATTAACAAGGGTGTTACCGACAATGGGGCGAAGGTGATTGTAGTTGAGACCAAGGGTGTTAGCCAACATGTTGATCACTCCTCCACACACGATATCTCCTGCATTATTCCTTGATGCACAAGCTATAACAAAAGTATAGCCCCTAGGTTGGTCGAATAACTGACATCAAGGTTTGCTGCTTTCTCGAGAACTAGCATGTTCTGCTCATTCACCTTAGAAACTTCTCCCCGTGCCTGCAACAAGTTAGTGATAACATAATATAAATAACATATACCAGGACTTATAATGCAACTAGCTCTTGAGCCTGGCGTGCTCATCATATTAAAGGTTTTCCTTGGGTGCGGTTCAGTGTAATCATAAACATGGCGGATGTCATCATCGTTGTTGGTGAAGCTTAAGTAATCACACCACTGCTGAAAAGTGATGTTGAAGTCTTGGTCTAGGAGATGGAAAGTGATCCTCTCCTTCTCATATGCATGAGTACTAGGAAACTCAAGTGTCCTGCATTCATATGTCTCACATCCCTGATAAACACAATGATACAACCCGAAGTTATGACAAATCAAATTGAAATCATGAGTAATACCTAGCTTGGAAAATGTCATCGCACAATCCCACTTGGTTGCTTTGATCTTCCTTGAGCTTAGTTGCCTAAACTTCATTTTTTCTTCACGGTCGGTGAAGACGATCCCCTGGGTAAAAACTTGTTGTGGCGGTGTGGTGGATGAACTTGAAGCACCACATACGCGAGAAGACCTCCATGTAAACATCTATAAAACAATTTTTAGTCCAATACATTTAAACAATATTGATCCTATGTCCATCATAACGTTATACTCCTCTAAAAACATCAACAAATCCAAGCCAACTCAAATTTGGTTCAAAATATGCATCTCCTAGCCATGGCAATGCTAGGCATGTGATACGTCTCCAACGTATCTATAATTTTTTCTTGTTCCATGCTATTATATTATCTGTTTTGGATGTTAATGGGCTTTATTTTACACTTTTATATTATTTTTGGGACTAACCTATTAACTGGAGGCCCAGCCCAAATTGTTGTTTTTTTGCCTATTTCAGTGTTTCGTAGAAAAGGAATATCAAACGGAGTCCAAACGGAATGAAACCTTCGGGAACGTGATTTCTGGAACAAACATGATTCACAGGACTTGGAGTGGACGTCAAGCAATCAACGAGGCGGCCATGAGGTGGGGGGGGGGGCGCCTACCCCCCTAGGCACGCCCTCCCCCTCGTGGGCCCCTCGTAGCTCCACCGACCTACTTCTTCCTCCTATATATGTTCACATACCCTGCAAACATCCAGGAGTACCACGAAACCCTATTTCCACCGCCGCAACCTTCTGTACCCGAGAGATCCCATCTTGGGGCCTTTTCCGAAGCTCCGCCGGAGGGGGCATTGATCATGGAGGGCCTCTACATCAACTCCATGGCCACTCCGATGATGTGTGAGTAGTTTACCTCAGACCTTCGGGTCCATAGTTATTAGCTAGATTGCTTCTTCTCTCTCTTTAGATCTCAATACAAAGTTCTCCTAGATTCTCTTGGAGATCTATTTGATGTAATCTTCTTTTGCAGTGTGTTTGTCGAGATCTGATGAATAGTGGGTTTATGAACCAGATTATCTATGAACAATATTTGAATCTTCTCTGAATTCTTTTATGTATGATTGGTTTATATTTGCAAGTCTCTTCAAATTATCGGTTTGGTTTGTCCTACTAGATTGATCTTTCTTGCAATGGGAGAAGTGCTTAGCTTTGGGTTCAATCTTGCGGTGCTCGATCCCAGTGACAGAAAGGGAAACGACACGTATTGTATTGTTGCCATCGAGGATAACAAGATGGGGTTTACATCATATTGCATGAGTTTATCCCTCTACATCATGTCATCTTGCTTAAGGCGTTACTCTGTTCTTATGAACTTAATACTCTAGATGCATGCTGGATAGCGGTCGATGTGTGGAGTAATAGTAGTAGATGCAGGCAGGAGTCGGTCTACTTGTCACGGACGTGATGCCTATATACATGATCATACCTAGATATTCTCATAATTATTCGCTTTTCTATCAATTGCTCGACAGTAATTTGTTCACCCACCGTAATACTTATGCTATCTTGAGAGAAGCCACTAGTGAAACCTATGGCCCCCGTGTCTATTTTCCATCATACAAGTTCCAATCTATTTTATTTGCAATCTTTACTTTCAATCTATATCATAAAAATACCAAAAATACTTATCTTATTATTATCATCTCTACCAGATCTCACTCTTGCAAGTGGCCGTGAAGGGATTGACAACCCCTTTATCGCGTTGGTTGCAAGGTTCTTATTTGTTTGTGTAGGTACAAGGTGACCCGCGCGTGGTCTCCTACTGGATTGATACCTTGGTTCTCAAAAACTGAGGGAAATACTTACGCTGCTTTACTGCACCACCCTTTCCTCTTCAAGGGAAAACCAACACAGTGCTCAAGAAGTAGAAGCATGTAGAACATGGATTCGTGAAAAATAACTTGGGGGTCGGAGGAGAAACATACCGTAGATTGATCACTTGGAAGGATTTGAACTGAAATCGAGCAAATAGAGAGATCGGGGCATAGCTTTGCTAGGGTTTGGAGAGGTTTGGAGGAGGAAGAAGAAGAAACGAAATATATGGGGTGAAATTACCTTCTTCCTCGGGCTTATTGGGGTCGGCAAGAGACGAAATGGCCGCTCATGCGGGCTCGAGCGCCCATATGGAACGCCATCGTTCTTCCTAAAAACTTACCCGCGTTTGTGCTCTTTCCATGCGACCACTCATACAGGTGGCGACGTCCATTTGAAACGTCGTCTTCTGATCTATTATTTTCTTCTTCTGGTCGAAGGTGCCAAAAGACCGCTCGAACAGGCACATGCGCCCGTTTGGAACACCGTCGAATGCTCTGGAATTTTTCTTCATTTTTTGCAAAGGAGTCAAACTAGCGCTCGAACGGGCGCTCGTGCCCGTTTGAAACACTGTCTTCTCTCCTGCTGCCTCTGGCTGTTCTGCGTTGGAACCTCTAGTAGGTCATGGGACCACCCACGACCACTTGCAGTCATTTGGAATGTCGTCTTTTAATCTGTTTCTTTTGAAACTTTTCTTTTCCTTTGCTCTCCTGCGCAGTTAGTTCCAGAACAATACATAGACATATTTCCAGGTATCCAAACATCGATTCAACACATAATTCAACTTACACATCGCAAAGCCTTCATTAGAACCATTCTTACAAACTTACTTCTTTGTATAGAACTTCACTCTTTTTATTGAAACAAAAATAAAAACTTACTTGTCTACTTTATTTGTGTGGGTTGCCTCCCATGAAGCGCTTTTTTTCGGTCGGTTAGCTCAACTGTAGTGGTGATCAATGCGGTGCAAACACATCGAGACCATAGCTTCTGGCGTTCACAATGATGCCTTCACTTTCTTTTTCCCGGGGAAATGTCTTACAAAAGGGTCTTTAGCAGCTAAATCAAATCTAACATTGCCCTCAAACACATTTATCATAACTTTGATAGTCTTTAGAAAAGGTCTACCGAGAATTATAGGAGCAATCGGATCTTCGGGCATATCTACTATGACAAGATCAATCATGACAGCGCAATCATTAATTTTAACCATAACACCATGCTTAATGCCTACCGCCTGAGTAAAAGTAGAATTAGCCATATTCAAAATTATCTTGGTATTAGCACAAGGACCGAGATTAAGAGTATCATAAACCGACTTAGGGATAGTGGAAACACTTGCCCCTAGATCACATAAAGCACTAAACTTATTTAGTCCTATCTCAATTTCTATAGTAGGTTCAAAAGCATCCTCTTGCTTAGTTGGTAACTTACTGTAGAGCTTTTTCCTTTCATCATCAGGTTCATGTACCTTGGCTGCAACTTGTTTAACAAAGACATTATATGCTTCATTATTAGTTACCTATGGTAGTGGATACTTCATGGTTATCATCTTCATGAAATCTGCAGCAGTATAATTGTACTCTAGCACATGGCTTGTGTCAAGCACTCTAGCTTTCTCTTCATTGCTTCTTACCATTTTAACTTCTTCAATTTGGTTAGACTCCAGTTTTCCTACAAACTTAGCCAAGATTAGTGTTTGGATCTATGCTATTTTAGCTACTTGTTGATACATCTCCAATGTATCTATAATTTTTTATTGTTCCATGCTATTATAGTATCAATCTTGGATGTTTTATGTGCAATTATATGCTATTTTATATCATTTCTGGGACTAACTTATTAACCTAGTGCCTAGTGCCAGTTGTTTTCTTCTTGTTTTTGGTTTTCCAGGAAATCAGTACCAAATAGAGTCCATATGCTACGAAACTTTTTGATGATTTTTTCTGGACAAGTGAGACCCTAGAAGCTTCGAGAGGAGAGCAGACAAGAAGCAAGGAGATGGCAAGGAAATAGGGTGCACCCCGATGCCTTGTTGGCCCCACGCGGCTTTGTCTGACCTAATTCCACCTCCATAAATTCTCTAAAATCGGGAAACCAACAGAGAGCCACCCGAAACACTTTTTCTGCCGCCGCAAGTTTCTGTTCTTCTGCAATCCCATCTGGATGACTTCTCTGGTACTCTGATGGAGGGGAAATCTATCATGGAGGGCTTCTACATCATCCTTGCTACCCTGCCGATGATGTGTGAGTAGTTCACCATAGACCTACGGGTCCATAGCTAGTAGCTATATTGCTTCTTCTCTCTCTTTGATCTTCAATACAATGTTCTTGGAGTTCTATTTGATGTAATCTTCTTTTGCGGTGTGTTTGTTGGGATCCGATGAATTGTGGGTTTATGATCAGATTATTCATGAATATTAATTGTGTTTTTCTGAACTTTATTATGCATGATTGTTATAGCTTTGTATTTCTCCCCAATCTATCTGTTTGGTTTGGCCAACTAGATTGATTTATCTTGCAATGGGAGAGGTGCTTTGTGATGGGTTCAATCTTGCGGTGCTCTATATCCCAGTGACAAAATAGGGGACAAGACACATATTTGCATTGTTTCCATTATGGATAAAACAACGGGGTTTATTCATATTGATTAGGTTTACTTTGTCTACATCATGTCATCTTGCTTAAGGCGTTACTCTGTTTTATACTTATACCCCTGATGCATGTTGGATAGCGGTTGATGGATGGAGTAATAGTAGTATATGCAGACAGGAGTCGGTCTACTTGTCTCAGACGTGATGCATATATATATACATGATCATTGCCTTGAATATCGTCATAACTATGTGCTTTTCTATCAATTTCCCAACAATAATTTGTTCACCCACTGTATGCTATGTGCTCGAGAGAGAAGCCCCTAGTGAAAACTATGGCCCTCGAGTCTACTTTTAACATATATAAAAACATAAAAATACTTTGCTACAATTTTCTATTTTATTTTATCTTTATACTTTATCTATCTACCACTACAAGATTTAATCCTTGCAAGTAACCGTCGAGGGGAGTGACAACCCCCTTGTATGTGTTGGGTGCAAGTATTTGCTTTTGTGTGTGCAGGTGCTGCTAACGAGGTTCTGTGTGGTTCTCCTACTGGATTGATAACCTTGGTTATTAACTAAGGGAAATACTTATATCTACTGTACTGCTTCATCCTCTCCTCTTCGGGGAAATCCCAACGCAGCTCACAAGTAGTAGAAAGAATTTCTAGCGCCGTTGCCGGGGAGACATCACCAAAACCTACCAAGTACCCTCGCACAAACCATCATCTGCTTGCTCTTGATTTTATTTGCCTTTGCCTCTCGTTTCATCTCCGCCACTTCTATTTTTTTTAAAACACAAAAAACATTTTTATTTGCTCAGTTGCTTGCTTTGTCGCTATGTCTGTAGAAAACACTAAGTTGTGTGATTTTTCAAGTGCTAACAATAATGATTTTATTAGTACTCCAATTGCTCCTCCTGCCACTAGTGCGGAGTCATGTGATATTAATGCCACTTTGCTTAATCTTGTTATGAAATAATAATTTTCTAGTAGTCCTAATGAAGATGTTACATCCCATCTCAATACTTTCGTTGAATTATGCGATATGCAAAAAAAAGAGGTGGATAATGATACTGTTAAATTGAAATTATTTCCGTTCTCACTACGAGACCATGCTAAAACTTGGTTTTCATCCTTGCCTCGAAATAATATTGAATCTTGGGATAAGTGTAAGGATGCTTTTATTGCCAAGTATTTTCCTCATGCAAAAATTACTTCTCTTGGAAATCAAATTATGAATTTTAAGAAACTTGAGCATGAACATGTTGCACAATCTTGGGAGAGAATGAAATTAATGATAAAAATGTCCCACTCATGGTTTAAGTTTATGGACAATTATACAAAATTTCTATGCGGGACTACACTTTGTTTCTAAAAATCTTCTAGACTCTTCTGTAGGTGGTACCTTTATGGAAATCACATTGGGAGAAGCTACAATACTCCTTGATAATAATATGGAAAATTACTCTCAATGGCATACCGAAAGAGCTCCAACTGGTAAGAAGGTAAATTATGTTGAAGAAATTACTACGTTGATTGATAAAATGGATGCTCTTATGAAAATGGTTGCTAGTTGTGGCGCCCCCGACTTAATCATGCACTAATCATACATGCAAATGCACACGACCAAGATCAGAGACTCACGTGAAGATATCACAACACAACTCTAGACACAAATTCAAACATAAAGCTTTATATTACAAGCCAAGGCCACGAAGGCTCAAATACAAAAGTCAGGAGAAGCAACAACATCTGAGACATAATTAAACAAGTTTGCCTTAAGAAGGCTGGGCAAAACAACGACATCTAGATCGAAAAGGTACATGCCTCCTGTCTGGGAGCCTCCCATCTACTCCTGGTCGTCCGTGGTCTCCACATAGTAGTAGGCTCTATTGGGGTAGTAGTAGTCATCAGCGGGATCAGCTGGCTCCTGGACTCCGTCATTTGATCGCAGCAATCGGGTAAAGGGGAAAAGGGTCACAAAGCAACCATGAGTACTCATCCAAAGTACTCGCAAGACTTACATTAAATCTATGCTAAGTATGCATCAGTATCAATTGGAAGGGGTTGTATCTATGGACTATACTGCAGAATGCCAGAGTAGAGGGGTAAGGCCTAGTCTATCGAAGACTAGCATCTTACAGCAACAGAAGAGAGTAGAGTAACATATAATATATAGTAACAAGTATATTTTAGTAATGCCTAGAGATCCTTCATCGACTCCCTGCGAGAAAGCGATCCCGGAGCCATCATATCCATTTAGTGTCGACAATATCCAGTGCTAGTTGTAATAGATCGGGATACAACTCCGAGCGTCCGTTACTGTGGACACAGCTATTCGAATAGATAAACTTCCCTGCAGGGGTGCACCAACTTACCCAACACGCTTGATTAACTCCGGCCAGACACACTTTTCCGCTCATGCCTGGCCTCGGCTGATTGACACACCATTGTCCTACCTAGGCTCAACAGAGAGGCCAACACGCCGGTCTACATCCTAAATGCGAAGGGGCCATGGACCAATCGTCCTGTGCAATCCTGCGCGTTGTGAATGCGGCCTAGAGCAGACCTACCTCCTTATACAAGCGCAGGTGGTTACTGTCCAACTAGGCGCGCGCCGCTAAACTATTGACGTTTGAGAGCTTTCGGAAGAATTGTACGACACCGAGTGCCCATACTTATTCCCGCGTGGTGGTTAGTGTGAAAAGGCCAGAGGCCTACTCAGATCACATATCCAAATCTGTTAGTGTCTTGGGAGCGCACAGAGATGATCAGTGATCCCGTCACCCTATCTCAAGGACTTACGACAAGGCTCAAGCCCATCCCTCTCTAGGGTGGTCTGCCTGCCCGACCGTGCCTCATAACTATCTTGCGGGTACCCTCCAGGTCAACCCGACTCACAAGAGACTGTCAGGAACTCAGGTCCACCTCTACCAGGGTGGTACCGCCTTTCCCTTCAGTCCCACAACACCAATAAAGGGGGCAACAGGTAAAGGTACCAGTGTGTCCGTGTCATCAAGGGGGAAATATAAGGAATCACCCTCGATGGATTCCCACTCGATGTAACCATCAAGGTGAACTTTGAGGAATCACCCTCAATAGGTTCACACTTGAGGAGCTGGACGACAGAGGCATCATCAGAGGTGGTGAAAGAGGAATCACCCTCGGTAACCCACAACCGGCTAGCTACACTACAGAGGTATCATTAGGAGTGAGTAGGAGGCATCACCCTCGGCACTCAATAGTAGATTTGCAGAGTCGTACGACAAAAGGGGTGTGTGCGGTGATGTGCTAGTCTTTGCACATCGATCATGTTGATCGAGTCACCGATAAGAAAGTGGGGCAACAAGGACAAGGGTGAGTGGTCACTGATGGATCACTAACCAACCTATACTAAGCATAT
The DNA here is from genome assembly GCF_018294505.1 of Triticum aestivum. Lineage (NCBI taxonomy): Eukaryota > Viridiplantae > Streptophyta > Magnoliopsida > Poales > Poaceae > Triticum > Triticum aestivum. The sequence continues at coordinate 124,708,783 of NC_057794.1, forward strand.
AGGATAACAGGTAAAGTAACAATAACAGGTTACAAAAGCAGGCTATGCATCATAATAGGAGCTATCGAACAACAGTAGCAAAATCTAACGCAAGCATGAGAGCGAAAGAATGGGCGATATATGAATGATCAAGGGGTTTTTGCTTGCCTGGAAGCTCTGCTGAAAGGGGCTGGTCGTCAGGAGTGTAGTCGAACTAGGGAGTAGCGTCAGTCTCGGGGTCTACCGAGAGAAGAGGGGGAAGGAACAATAAATATAAATCAAACAAATGCATCAGAATGCATGACATGGCAATATGATGTGCTAGGGGTGACCTAATGTAGTTCTAAGCATTACAGACGAAGCGGGAAAAATACCTGGGAATATTTTCTCGGGTTTAGGCAATTATCGGACAGACGAACTGGAGGGGAAGGTTCCATGTTTGCATTGTTGGCGGGGGGGGGGGGGGGTGACAGGTATGTGGATGGCATATTTAGATCCGTCTCATTTTTTCTGATCATTTTTCTTATATAAATTATTTTCGTCCGAGTTACGGTTTATTTTATATGAATTTCCAAAGTTTTAAACAATTTCTAGAATTTCCTAGAGTTATTGTTAATTCAAATTTAAATTCCTAAATACTTTTTATCCTCAGACAAAGCCAGCCATAGTCAATGACATGTGGTGCCAGGTCAAAGTCAACAGGTCATTGTTGACCAATCAAACTGGTTGGTGGGGACAACCTGCCATTGACACATGCATACTTAACATAACCCTTTTACTAATCTAATTAGGTGTGGGACCCCACTATCATAGTCATAGTTTGTATTAGAATTATTTTAACCAATTATTTAATTGAAGGGGCCCACACGTCAGTGTATGTTAACTTACCTAAAAGGTGATTAACACCTAAACTTAATTAACTAACACCTTGGGCCTACATGGTGGTGACCCAGAGGCTAGTTTAATAGTGTGCGCGCGCTGGGGTCACGCCGGCGGCGACGGAGCGTGGTGGTGGCTACCCGTGCCGGCACCTCTGGTGACCAAATGGCATGTGGCCGGGCTCGACCGAACGGGTGCAGAACCGGGGTTCGGAAGGGGCAAGTAGCGCGAGCTAGGGGTGGCCGAAATGATGTCGGCAACCGCTTTCCATGGCGGAAGATGGTGACACTCTCGGGCATGACGGCTACGGGGTGCAGGAAGGAGCAGGGGAGGTCAAGGGGGAAGTGGAAGCTCACAACAGATTCAATGGCGAGCTTGGCGAGGATGATGATTGCTACTTCTTGAGCTTGTGTTTATTTTTCCCTTGAAGAGGAAAGGGTGATGCAACAAAGTAGAGATAAGTATTTCCCTTAGTTTGAGAACCAAGGTATCAATCTAGTAGGAGGTACAAGCAAGTCTCCAATCTATGCACCTGCACAAACAATCAAACACTTGCACCCAACGCGATAAAGGGGTTGTCAATCCCTTCACAGTCACTTGCAAGGATGAGATATGATAGAAATAGATATAAAAGGTCACTAAAACATAAAACAAAGTAAAAGTAAATAAATTGCAGCAAGGTATTTTTTGGTTTTTTGGCATATAGATATGAAAATATATGATGGAAAATAGACCTAGGGGGCATATGTTTCACTAGAGGCTTCTCTCTAGAAGAAAGCATACGGTGGGTAAACAAATTATTGTTGAGCAATTGATAGAAAAGCGCAAAGTTATGACGATATCTAAGGCAATGATCATGAATATAGGCATCACGTCCGTGACAAGTAGACCGACTCCTGCCTACATCTACTACTATTACTCCACACATCGACCGCTATTCAGCATGCATGTAGAGTATTAAGTTCATAAGAACGGAGTAATGCCCTAAGTAAGATGACATGATGAAGAGGGATAAACTCAAGCAATATGATATAAACCCCATCTTTTCATCCTTTATGGAAACAATACAATATGTGCCTGATGACCCACAAGTATAGGGAATCTATTGTATTCCTTTCAATAAGTAAGAGTGTCGAACCCAATGAGGAACAGAAGGAAATGGGAAGTGGTTTTCAGCAAGGTATTCTCTGCAAGCACTGAAATGATTGGTAACAGATAGTTGTGTGATAAGATATTTCGTAACGGGTAACAAGTAACAAAAGTAACAAAGGTGCAGCAAGGTGGCCCAATCCTTTTTGTAGCAAAGGACAAGCCTGGAGGAACTCTTATATAAAGCAAATCTCCCGCGAGGACACATGGGAATTGTTGTCAAGTTAGTTTTAATCATGCTCATATGATTCGTGTTTGTTACTTTGATAATTTGATATGTGGGTGGACCAGTGCTTGGGTCCTGCCCTTCCTTGGACAAGCCTCCCACTTATGATTAACCCCTCCCGCGAGCATCTGCAACTACGAAAGAAGAATTAAGATAAATCTAACCATAGCATGAAACATATGGATCCAAATCAGCCCCTAACGAAGCAACACATAAACTAGGGTTTAAGCTTCTGTCAGTCTAGCAACCCATCATCTACTTATAGATTCCCAATGCCTTCCCCTAGGCCCAAACAATGGTGAAGTGTCGTGTAGTCGACGTTCACATAACACCACTAGAGGAGAGACAACATACATCTCATCAAAATATTGAACGAAAACCAAATTCACATGATTACTTATAACAATACTTCTCCCATGTCCTCAGGAACAAACGTAACTACTCACAAAGCATATTCATGTTAATAATCAGAGGAGTATTAATTATCATTAAGGATCTGAAAATATAATCTTCCACCGTATAAACCAACTAGCATCAACTACAAGGAGTAATCAACACTACTAGCAACCCATAGCTACCAATATGAGGTTTTGAGACAAAGATCGGATACAAGAGATGAACTAGGGTTTGAGAGGAGATGGTGCTGGTGAAGATGTTGATGGAGATTGGCCCCCTCTCGATGAGAGGATCATTGGTGATGATGATGGCTTCGATTTTCCCCTCTCGGAGGGATGTTTCCCCGGTAGAACAGCTCCGCCGAAGCCCTAGATTGGTTCTGCCTAGGTTCCGCCTTGAGACGGAGGCGCTTCATCCCGAAAGCTTCCTTCTGATTTTTTCCAGGTAAAAACATGCCATATAGCAGAAGATGGGTGTCGGGGGCCTGCAAGGGGCCCCACAAGGACGGGGGCGCGCCCTCCACCCTTGTGGCTGGCAGGTGGCCCCCCTCTGGTGCTTTCTTCGCCCAATATTTTTTATATATTCCAAAAATATTCTCCATGAAGTTTTAGGACTTTTGGAGTCATGCAGAATAGGTCTCTAATATTTGCTCCTTTTCCAGTCCAAAATTCCAGCTGCAGGCATTCTCCCTCGTCATGTAAACCTTATAAAATAAGAGAGAAAAGGCATAAGTATTGTGATATAATGTGTAATAACAACCCCTAATGCAATAAATATCAATATAAAAGCATGATGCAAAATGGACGTATCAACTCCCTGATTTCCCACAAGTATAAGGGATCGCAACAGTTTTCGAGGGTAGAGTATTCAACCCAAATTTATTGATTCGACACAAGGGGAGCCAAAGAATATTTTCAAGTATTAGCAGTTGAGTTGTCAATTCAACCACACCCGAAAGACTTAATATCGGCAGCAAAGTATTTAGTAGCAAAGTAGTATGGAAGTAAAGGTAACAGTGGCAAAAGTGACAATACTAGTTTTGTAGCAATTGTAATAGTAGCAACGGAAAAGTAATGGGGTGAAGATCAATACGTGAAAAGCTCATAGGCAATGGATCAATGATGGATAATTATGTCGGATGAGATTCATCATGCAACAGTTATAACATAGGGTGACACAGAACTAGCTCCAATTCATCAATATAATGTAGGCATGTATTCCAAATATAGTCATACGTGCTTATGGAAAAGAACTTGCATGACATCTTTTGTCCTACCCTCCCGTGGCATCGGGGTCCTACTGGATACTAAGGGATATTAAGGCCTCCTTTTAGTAGAGTACTGGACCAAAGCATTAGCACTTAGTGAATACATGAACTCCTCAAACTATGATCATCACCAGGAAGTGTCCCGACTATTGTCATTCCGGGGTTGCCGGATCATAACACGTAGTATGTGACTATAACTTGCAATATCGGACCAAGAACACAAATATATTCATGAAAACATAATAGGTTCATATCTGAAATCATGGCACTCGGGCCCTAGTGACAAGCATTAGGCATAGCAAAGTCATAGCAACATCAATCTTAGAACATAGTGGATACTAGGGATCAAACCCTAAAAAACTAACTTGATTACATGGTAAATCTCATCCAACCCATCACGGTCCAGCTAGCCTATGATGAGATTACTCGCGCACGGCGGTGAGCATCATGAAATTGGTGATGGAGGATGGTCGATGATGACGATGGCGACAGATTCCCCTCTCCAGAGCCCTGAACGGACTACAGATCTGCCCTCGTGAGGAAGAACATGGCTTGGTAGCGGCTCCATATCATAAAACGCGATGAATCCTTCTCTCTGATTTTTTCTCCCCGAACATGAATACATGGAGTTGGAGTTGAGGTCGGTGGAGGTCCAGGGGGCCCACAAGGACAGGTGGCGCGCCCCCACCCTTGTGCCCTGGGTGTGGGCCCCCCTTCACTTGATTCTTTCGCTAGTATTTTTTATTAATTCCAAAACTGATCTTCGTGATTTTTAGGTCATTCCGAGAAATTTTATTTCTGCACTAAAATAACACCATGGCAATTCTGTTGAGAACAGCGTCAGTCCGGGTTAGTTCCATTCACATCATGCAAGATAGAGTCCAAAACAAGGGCACAAGAGTTTGGAAAAGTAGATACGACGAAGACGTATCAACTCCCCCAAGCTTAATCCATTGCTTGTCCTCAAGCAATTCAGTTGACAAACTGAAAGTGATAAAGAAAAACTTTTACAAACTCTATTTGATCTTGCTGTTGCAAATACGTAAAGCCAACATTCAAGTTTTCAGCAAAGACCATGAACTAACCATATTCACAAGAACATTTAGGTCTCACATTTACTCATATCAATGGCATAATGAACTAGCGAGCAATAATAATAAATCTCGGATGACAACACTTCCTCAAAACAATCATGATATAATATAACAAGATGGTTGAGGGAGTCCTGGATTAGGGAGTCCTCTGGTGTCCGGGTTGTGTGATATGGGCCAGACTGATGGGCCGTGAAGATACAAGGCAGAAGACCTTCCCCTGTGTCTGGATAGGACTCTCCTATGAGTGGATGGCAACATTGGTGTCTGGATATGTAATTTCTTTCCTCTACAAACCGACTCTGTACAACCCTAGGCCCCTCCAGTGTGTATATAAACCGGAGGGTTTAGTCCGTAAAGGCTATCAGAATTCATATAGGCTAGACAACTAGGGTTTAGCCATTACGATCTCGAGCTAGAACAACTCTTGTAACCCCTATACTCATCAAATATAATCAAGCAAGAAGTAGGGTTTTACCTCCATTAAGAGGGCCCGAACCTGGGTAAACATCGTGTTCCCCCTGTCCCTTGTTACCTTCGATCCTCATACGCACAGTTCGGGACCCCCTACCCGAGATTGACCGGTTTTGACACCGACGTTGGTGCTTTCACTGAGAGTTCCACTGTGTCGTCGGCAGAAGGATCGATGGCTCGTTCAATCATCGACAACGATGCTGTTTCCGGGGAAACTTTCTCCCCTGGTCAACTTTTTGTGTTTGGCAGCTTCGCTTTGCGTGCCAGTTCAGTTGGTCAGCTTGAACAGATCGATATCTACGACCCTAGTCATCAGATCAGGTTCGGAAGCTTGGACTATGTCACTGATATCCGAGGAGACTTGATCTTTGAAGGGTTCATGGCCTCGACCGCTATTCCTCATCTTCAAGAAGGAAACCCGTCGGATCTACCATCAGGCACCATTCACGGATCAACTATTGTTCCTGCCCTGGCCTTAGATCTAGAGCGGACCATCTTTTCCGAAGACAAGAGTATTAACCCCACCAGACTCTCTCCTACTACGAAGTCCCTGTCGGAGACCCAGAGGCGACTATATTATCGGCAAGCCTGGAATCAAATAGGACCCTCTCTATCATCAGGGATCCAAACTCACCTCTGGATGCTAACTCCGAACTCTCGAGGTCCACATCCATTGAGAACGGCCAGGTGGCGTTTACCATGCCTAGCTCTGCAGGTCCCCGGTTTCCCGTCCAGCCTTCACTCCTAAACGACGCTTTGGACTTAATGTGATCTCTCGCCATTACGGAAGTATCACCTTAGAACTACGCCCAGCCCAGACTAGGGCCCGAGAGCTGGGAATTTTGCATCCCACCCACCACCCACTTAATAGCCACTATCGAGGACTTAACCGACATGCTAGATTACGCCTCCGAAGACATCAACGGCATGGACGACGATGCCGGAGATGAACCAGGCCAAAATCCGCCATTAACCGGGCGCTGGACGGCCACTTCCACTTATGACATGTACATTGTGGATACCCCCTGAGGGAGTCCTGGATTAGGGGGTCTCCGGACTGCCGAACTATATCCTTTGGTCGGACTATTGGATTATGAAGACACAAGATTGAAGACTTTGTCCCGTGTCCGAATGGGACTCTACTTGGCGTGGAAGGCAAGCTAGGCAATACGGATATGTATATCTCCTCCTTTGTAACCAACCTTATGTAACCCTAGCCCCCTCCGGTGTCTATATAAACTGAAGGGTTTTAGTCCGTAGGACAACATACAATCATACCATAGGCTAGCTTCTAGGGTTTAGCCTCTTCAATCTATTGGTAGATCAACTCTTGTACTACTCATATTATTAAGAATAATCAAGCAGGACGTAGGGTTTTACCTCCATCAAGAGGGCCCGAACCTGGGTAAAACATCATGTCCCCTGCCTCCTATTACCATCCGCCTTAGACGCACAGTTCGGGACCCCCTACCCGAGATCCGCCGATTTTGACACCGACATTGGTGCTTTCATTAAGAGTTCCACTGTGCCGTCGCCGTAAGGAAGGATGCCTCGTCTCGTTGTTAAAAACGATAGTACCGCCGGGGGAGCCCTGGCTGTCGGCCAAACTCTCCGGCTTGGCAGTTTCATCATGACCGCCCGTTCGGCCGCTGCACCGACGATGATCTCTCGGGTCATCAAAAACAGCCTCCACATCGGCTCGGAATTTGCCGAGAAGATGGATCCAATGGAGCTCTCTTCCCTAAATGAGTTCTTGGATCGTATCGCCGCCTTGGGAGTCGCTACAGACTATGATCAGATTGGGCTTAAACCCGATCGAAGGGAGATTAAATCTCCACCAGTCACCCACCATATCGCGATAGTGGAGGAACAATGCGGCGATTCTTCCTTTATTTTGAGGACTAACTATGTCCGGATTCCTGAGCTCTCCGAGCCGGATACCCGCTTATGGGAGGACATCACCCAAGCCCTGAACCTAGAATCAGGCAGCGGGCCAGACTTATCGGGCAACACTTCGGAACCCGAACTTCCAAGATTGCAAACTCCTCGGCCCCTGGGTCTCAGATCGGGTAGGGTTTCGGACTCAAACCCACCCACCCACCCAGACATAAACGATCTTTCCCACATCAGGCAAGACCCCATTGAAACAGTACATCATTATTGGGCCATATTCCTCCTTGTGATGAACAAGGTTAAGGACTGTCGCGAGGAAGGCGCAGTCTCATTTTTCTGCAATAATTGCACGGACAAGGGAATCCTTAACGCCATAAGTCGCCGCGACATTTCACGCTTCGCCTACTTGGCGTCCATAGTATGAAAGTACTGTGCGATGGAAAGTGCCTAGAAAATCGAAACAAAATTTTGGGATAATCCGGCTCCGAATATACACCCAGCCCGAGGTAAAAGGGTGCACTATCATAAGACACCCGAGTTAATTACAAAGAAGCAAAAACCCTCTATAGGGCGTGGAACCGTATTGGAGGGATGGCTCAACGGACCCTGCAAAATTCATAGTACAGCGGATACCATACCAACACACAACCTTAGAGCATGTTGGATACTCCGGCAGGTGGCCAAAAGCGGCAAGGATCTTCTCATCCCAGATGCCACAGAGCACCATCCTAGGGATAACAATACGGTATTAACAGTCTTTGAGACCTTCGCATCAAATAATAGGCGCAAGCGAACACTCCGCAGCATCGCCGAAATCTGCCACGTGGCAGCAATAAATCCATGGAGTGACATGGCTATTACCTTCAACGCCAGTGACGAACCTAAATTCTGAACAGCCCAAGCACCAGCTGCACTGGTCCTCAGTCCAATCGTGGACGGCTTTTGACTCACCAAAGTACTCATGGACGGCGGCAGTGGACTAAACCTCATTTATGAGGAAACTCTTCAAAAAATGGAAATAGACTGGAACCGCATTGAGCAACGCAGCACAACCTTCAGAGGAATCATCCCTAGTCGAGAAGCACACTGTGCTGGGAAAATCACACTAGATGTGGTATTCGGCACGCCGCAGAACTATAGGTCCGAAGAAATTACATTCCAAGTGGCCCCGTTCAGTAGTGGATACCACGCCCTTTTAGGACGGGAGGCGTTCATGATCTTCCAAGCCATACCCCATTATGGGTACATGAAGCTCAAAATGCCCGGGCCCAACGGAATCATCACTCTCGCTAGCGATCCGGACACATCACTCCACACCGAAAACAAAACAGCCGCATTGGCCCTCGAGGCATTATCCTAAGCCCTTTCGACTGAGGAATTAACTGCGCTAAGCTCCACAGCGGATAGGGATGACGTGATACTTGACAAGAGATCCAAGTCCACCTCTTTTAAACCAGCGGATGAAATAATCAAATTCGAAGTCCACCCAACGGACCCTACAAAAACAGCCTCCATCGGGGCATAGTTAAACCCCGCCGTGGACGCCCCACTACGATAATTCCTGCATGAGAATTGGGACATATTCGCCTGGAACCCCTCAGACATGCCAGGAATCCCACGCAGGCTGGCCAAGCACAGCCTCAATATCCTAAAGGGATTCAAGCCGATCAAGCAGGCTCTTCGGCGTTTCTCTGAACCTAAGAGACAGGCTATGGGAGAGGAAGTAGCCAAGTTATTGGAGGCCGGATTCATTAGAGAAATAAAACACCCGGACTGGCTAGCAAACCTGGTGATGGTACCAAAGGAGGACAAATCCTGGTGCCTATGTGTCGATTTCAAGGACCTCAACAAGGCTGGCCGAAAGGATCCCTTCCTCCTCCCCCGCATTGATCAAATTATCGATGCTACCACAGAACATGAGTCATTGTGTTTCCTTGACGCATACTCCGGCTACCACCAAATCAAGATGGCGGAGTCCGACCAAGCCGCAACGGCATTTATCACACCATACTGCCCCTTCTGTTTCAACACAATGCCTTTTGGGCTCACAAACACCGGCGCAACATTTCAGCGCATGATTCAGACATGTCTGGAGAAATAGATCGGCAAAACAGTAGAGGCATACGTGGACGATGTGGTCGTCAAAACCAAACATGTCGACTCTCTAATAGACGACTTGAGGCTCACATTCGACAACCTCCGAACATACGACATCAAGCTCAATCCAGAAAAATGCGTTTTCGGCGTACCAGCCGGAAAGCTCCTGGGTTTCATTGTCTCCAGTAGAGGAATTGAAGCTAATCCGGCCAAAATCCCAGCTTTGTCATAGTTGGCTACCCCAACAGACCTCAAAAAAATCCAGAAATTAACTGGATGTGTGGCGGCTCTAAGACGCTTTATCTCCCGCTTAGGAGAAAAGGCATTACCCCTTTATCGCCTCCTTCGGCGCACCGAACACTTCGAGTGGACGGATGCTGCCACAGCCGGATTGGAAGAAATAAAGGCCATATTGGCAACCAACCCAATCATGGCCGCGCCAAACATCGGCAAACCAATGCTGTTGTACATTGCGGCAACTCACCAGGTTGTAAGCACAGTGCTTGTCGTCGAACGAGAAGCGGACGGACATAAATTCCCTCTTCAAAAGCCGGTATATTATGTATCCACTGTCCTCACTCCATGCAAATCATGGTACCCACATTATCAAAAGATAGCCTATGCGATATTCATGGCATCCCGGAAGCTGCGACACTACTTTCAAGAGTGCTCGATTATAGTAGCCTCAGAAGTGCCACTTAATGATATTATAAACAATCGCGACGCCACGGGCCGGATTGCCGAATGGGCCATTGAGCTCCTCCCGTTCGACATAACATACAAACCTCGGCGAGCCATTAAATCGCAAGTATTGGCCGACTTTGTCACCAAATGGACGGAAGCCGAACTCCCTAAAGAGTACGTCGCATACTCCAATTGGATCATGCACTTAGACGGCTCCAAAATGCTAGCTGGTCTGGGGGCTGGCATCGTCCTGACTTCCCCAACTAGAGATACAGTGCAATACGTACTGCAAATACTGTATATAGACTCCAACAACGCAGCCGAATACGAAGCCCTATTACATGGTCTCCGGATGGTAGTTTCCATGGGCATTCAACGCCTAGAGGTGCGTGGGGCCGTACTAAAGATGGCGGCCTATCGAAACGCCGTACTAAAGATGTCAGCTCGGTTTGAGGGGCTCGAATTTCACCATGTGGCTCGGGAAAGCAATCAGGCGGCGGATATCCTCGCCCGCATCGGCGCAAAACGCGATGCGGTCCCCCCAACATCTTTTTAGAGAGCTTGTTTAAGCCAACCGTGGTATGAGAAGGGGACACCGGTACTAATAGTCCAGACCCGGCCAAAATGCCCGATATCGAAAACTCTGACATAATCGGAGGCTCTGCCACCGAAATAACACCTTCAACCCACGTCATAATGGCCATCATTGCCCCATGGACATAAACATTTTTGGCCTACCTAACTAGGCAGGAACTTCCCGTGGACCAAAATGAGGCACGCTGTATAGTGCGGCGATCTAAAGCCTACAGGGTCCATGAGGGAGAGCTGTATAAAAAAAGCACTTCCGGAGTCCTTCAAAGGTGCATCTCCGAATAGGAAGGGCGGAAGCTTTTGGCAGAAATTCACGCAGACTTGGCGGCCACCACGACACAACCCGGGCCCTTGTAAGCAAGGCCTTCCATACAGGGTTTTATTGGCCGACGGCCCGGGCAGACGCACATGACTTGGTCCAACACTGCACCGGTTGCCAGCTTTTTGCAAACCAAAGCCACATGCCACCCACCGCCCTCCAAACAATCCCCATTACCTGGCCCTTCGCGGTCTGGAGGCTTGACATGGTTGGACCCCTTAAAGGGGGAACCCATAATAAAAAATACTTACTAGTCATGATGGATAAATTCACCAAATGGCTAGAAGCCAAACCTGTTAAAACAGCCGAATCTGGACCGGTGATAGACTTCATATCTTGGGTCATACACCGTTATGGCGTCCCCCACAGCATCATCACTGACAACGACACGAACTTCACGGCCGATGAGGTAAAACTCTGGTGCAACAACATGGGCATCAAGCTCGACTATGCTTCCGTCTATCAGCCACAAACCAACGGCCAAGTTGAACGAGAAAATGGTCTCATCATGAGCGGCATTAAGCCCAGATTAGTGCAGTCCTTAAAGGAGTCTAACACGCACTGGGCAGAGGAGCTCGACTCCGTACTCTGGGGGCTGCGGACCACGCCGAATCATACTACCGGATATACACCCTTCTTTATGGTGTACGGCGCAGAGGAAGTTCTGCCCTGCGACATAATTCATGACTCACCTCGGGTGCGCATGTATGAAGAAAGAGAAGCCGAGCTCGATCGGTAGGACAGTCTGGACACCCTGGAGGAGGAGCGCGACGTGGAAAAAGCCCGTTCCGCATTTTATCAGCAACAGGCTCGCAGATACCAAAGCAGAGAAGTACGGGCCAAAACTTATAATGTTGGCAAGTTAGTTCTACGCCTGCCGGAGAAGAAAAAGTCCAAGCTCGAGCCCAAATGGGAAGGTCCCTTCATTATTCCCCAAGTTCTGACCAGTGGAGCGTACCGTCTATGGGATGCATCGAATAATCGACTTGAGCCGAACCCATGGAACGCAGCCAGGCTCCGAAGATTCTACACCTAGCGCCAGACTCTATGTTCGTCTCCTTCCTCTGTTCATTTCTTGAATATATATTATCGGTCTTTTTTTCTCTTTCTTTCTTTCTTTCTTTCTCAAGGCCTTCAAGGGCCAACTTGTGCCTCGCGTGCACACTATAGATGCGCTAACCGCGCTTATTATACCTGGGGGCTTCTTACACAGAAGCTTAATTATCTATCTGGGCTTCATGCCCAGCACATGTGTTATTCTTCCACATGTACCTTTTCTTCGCCATTATATGCATCGATATGACTTAAGTTTTGGCCAAGATGGGTTGCCTGGCTCTTGTATTTATGCCCTACGTTCCCGTTAATTCGGCTAGGGCATAAGGGGAGCACCTCTGCGATTGTTACTGCCGGGTCAGCCGGATGTGTACCTCAAACTGGGTGAAGCCGAAAGCTAGCGTTCTTAAGAGAATATTCGGTCGGTGAACAAAAGATGATTTTTATTTATTTTCCACATGTGCCCCCAGATGTTTTTTCCTGCGTTTCCTCTCGCAGTCCGGACATGCACTTTAGGGCATGCGTACCCAGGGAAAGGAACCCTTAACGGAACTATTCTCCCTAGAATATGTTTCTTACTACCCATGTAATATAACGTAACTAGTTGGGCACTTGTCTGTTCAAGCACTAATGACCCCTACGCCTGGTCTCCACGCATACTCCGGTTCTTATATAACTGAGCGAGTATTCGGATACACTCCGGACTATCGGGTCCCGTGGTTGAAGCGAAAAGGTCCGCCATGACAAATGATCTACAATCCAGCTAGAAGGCATTATACATGTCACTTTAATTGCATAGTCATGTAGACTGACTAAATTCCTCTTCTATACCATCCAACAGGCGGTCTAGCCTACAATCCTGTTGGGAATACTTTGCGGCTAATTCTACTTGCCCATAGACTAAGCTAACAGGGATCTCTTTCCCGTCAGGCCCCATAGGTCCGACCTCGGCCATGTGATTTGGGTCATCCTTGGTATACCGCGTCTTCACCATGGCCCAGGCTTCCCTGGCACCTTGACGGCAGGCAGATATCTTCCATAGTCGGAAGCGCCGCCGTGCTCCCTTGAGCTTCTCCACAAGCTCTCCAATGCCTTCTGGCAGGGAGATGGATGGCCACAAGGCCTGGGTAATACCTTGCATCACTTGTCGAACTTGTTCGTGCAGTTGTGAGAGCTCAGATAGAAGATCACCTGCAGACCCGGGCATCTCCTTCGCGGGACGACCCGTCAGCATACCTGCAGACATAACTTTGTTAGCCGGCTTCTCCACCGTCCCCTTTATTAAGGGTTCGTTCAAGCACTTACTGAATATGCCGCATCGAAGCCGCTTATTCTCCTTCTCGGAGTCCGCAAGCTGGGCTTGAACATCTTTCAGTTCCACGCTCAGCTTGGTATTGACGTCTTGGAGATTGTTTTTCTCCCACCTGACCTTAGTCAGCACGCGTTCGCCAGCCTTTAGCTGTCGTACGGCGTGCTGCTCCTCCGGATTCTCTCCGGATTCATCTGCAACATCTATTGTTAGATCTGCAGCCATGCTGCATGCTATATGGTACCTATCATTCTTTGAAAGAAATGTTACCAGCTGGGGACTTTTTAGGTTCCTTCAATGCAGCAATAGCGGCCCGAAGTTGGGTCTTGCATTCCTCCAGCTCCTGTGACAGTCGACTATTCTTCTCTGTAAGAACCTGCATAATAAGATGATCCTTAAATCAGTTCTGCTAACTGTTTCAAGTCTCAGGGGCTACTGATACATATAATCGTTGGATTTTCTTACCCATACATCCTTTACATACTGGTCCGTGGCTCTGGCTAGACCATTTTGAGCAGCACAGAGGTACGCCTCTCCAGAATTAAAGGCATCAAATGCCTCTGGTGAGAAGCAAGCGTCGCGGAGTACGGCCCGGCGACGCCTATGATTCATGGCGCTCTCCACTTCTGAATTTATAACGGATAGCCTATCCGCATCCTCTGTAGGGAGAGTATCCGGCATCCGCCCCATGTCGGCTTCTGCCTCTATGTCCGGTCCTGGAGCCCGACTGGTGGAAGCGTGATCGGCAGCCTCACCGGACACATTCCGGTGAGCGTTTTTTCTGTTAAAGAAACATGTATGTCATTACATTTCAAGAAAGACGACATCCACAGAGCGGGGTTTCTTTCATACCTCTCCGCCGGCGTCTCTGTCCTGACCGCCTTCCTTTTTGGCCTGCCCAGCCTCGGTGCCTCTTGTTGGCGAGTTGCTGCGGGTTCGGCATGGCGTCCCGAATGCCTTCCCTGTAAAACACCATATGTATATGGTAGGTGAAGTGTCTAAAAGGGGATCCTAGTTTTTGGAGTTGGGATTTTTGGTTTTTCTTATGTGCGACGCAGGAAGCAGTCCGGGATAGTCGGCCGTAATGGCCATGATGGCGTCATCACAGCTTAATTGATAGAACTACCGGTCTATCAGCTCCACGAATATGTCCGGATCTTCTTCGAGTCCGGGACCGAGGGCCCGGTCAGGGTCCTCTGGTTGTGGAGATGGGCTGCTGACCTCCCTTATGGCTTTTTGCAGTTCCTGCCGCAAAATGGCAAGGTGAGTACCTACGACAAAGAATGCGGGAAGAATGGGAGTAAGGAGATATAGCTCACCCAGCTTGGAGGGTTGTACATGGAGAATCCATCCTGTGGCTTGATGCGGATGAACCCCTCTTCCTCTCCCTTGAACAATTCAGACAGAATTTTTGCTAAAGCGGCAGCGTTGTCCGGACCCTTACGCCCACAACGGGTGGAGTCATCTTCCCCGTTAAAACACCACAGGGGGTGCCCTCGATATTGAAGTGGTTGCACTCCCTGCATTATGCATATTGACATAACCTCGATTACTGTCAATCCTGATTGAGCCAACACTTGAATCCGGTTCATCAGGTAAAGGACTTCTCCGTTGTCTTCCTCCTGGGGGCTCCGTGGGCGCCAACTTCGGCGTTTCTTCAGAGGAGCATTGCTGAACTCAGGAAGACCCCGCCGAATAGGGTCCGGAAGGGGTACATCCTCCATATAAAACCATTCCGAAGGCCAGTCTTCGGACGTCTTCTTCGGAGTACTGGACAGGTATCCGATTTCGGCGATGCGCCATATTTCGGCTCCGCCCACTTGATAAAGTGACCCCTTCTGTGTGCGAGGGACGAGGCAAAATAACCTTTTCCACAGCTTGAAATGAGCCTCGCAGCCCAGGAATAACTCGCAGAGGGCAACATAGCCGGCGATGTGTAAAATGGAAGCAGGGGTGAAACTATGCAGTTGGAGGCCGTAAAACTCCAGGAGCCCACGGAGGAACGAATGAATTGGAAATCCGAGTCCCCTTAATAAATAAGTAACAAGGCATACCCGCTCCCCCATAGAGGGGCTGGGGAAGCTCTCCACTTGCTCCCCACCATTGTAGGTACCATATACGCTGGAGGGAGGAATCCCTTAGTCTGCAGTTCGACTAATAGACTGTGTGGGACTGAACACCTCTCCCAATCACCGGGCTCAGGGCTATGGGGGCGGGAGGAGGGGCTGCGGAGGTCGGCCATGCTGGAATGGATCTTTCTGAAGCGCGCTCCGATGGATTCTCGCTAGGGGAGGATGGTATGGATTGGATCTGAGAATCCCCATCCCTTTAATAAACAATTTATTTATCTGGCTAGGGGGGCGAATGTAAAAATGCCCTGGCTCCTCATATTCATTCAATGCGCGGAAGCCAAGAAGCCCAACATTTATGGTGCCAGACACTACTTGACAAACGTTCGAAATTTGGAGAGGAACCCGCCTTGCAATGCCGAAGATAACACTGCACGCCGGACTCATCGTCATTGAAGCCTGGTTCAGGGGCTACTGAGGGAGTCCTGGATTAGGGAGTCTCCGGACAGCCGGACTATATCCTTTGGCCGGACTGTTGGATTATGACACAAGATTGAAGACTTCGTCCCGTGTCCGGATGGGACTCTACTTGGTGTGGAAGGCAAGCTAGGCAATACGGATATGTATATATCCTCCTTTGTAACCAACCTTATGTAACCCTAGCCCCCTCCGGTGTCTATATAAACCGGAGGGTTTTAGTCCGTAGGACAACATACAATCATACCATAGGCTAGCTTCTAGGGTTTAGCCTCTCCGATCTCGTGGTAGATCAACTCTTGTACTACTCATATTATCAAGAATAATCAAGCAGGACGTAGGGTTTTACCTCCATCTAGAGGGCCCGAACCTGGGTAAAACATCATGTCCCCTACCTCCTGTTACCATCCGCCTTAGACGCATAGTTCGGGACCCCCTACCCGAGATCCGCCGGTTTTGACACCGACACCCCCCAAAAGAAGGATGACGACAACGCTAAAAACCCGATCGAGGACAAGCCTGTCGAGGCACCATCAAAACGCCAACGTCAGCGACGCCGCTCAAAATCGCGTTGCGAAAAGGAAAGAAATACCGGCACCGGAGATAACAACACTCTGGATGATGCCGAAGACCCCGTCGAGCCTGCGTCCGAGCAGGATGAATGGGAGGAGGGACAAGTTAACCCCGACGAACCCGCCGGGAATGAGGATTCGGAGGATAGTAACTATATACTGGTCTCCGAGGAGGATGTCAGCCTTGGAAACAAAGATTTCATCGTGCCAGAGGAACCCCTCGAGAAAGAGCGCTTCAGGTGACAACTAATCGCCACTGCAAGGAGCCTAAAAAAGAAACATCAACAACTTCAAGCCGAATGGGATATGCTCAACGACAGATGGACCAAGGTCCTGGCTACCGAAGAATACGGCCTCGAGCACCCAACAAAGAGTTATCCGAAATGTTGGCTACTACCACAATTTGACGACGAGGCCCTTGAGCCAATACCGTCAAGATATAATCATGCTGACGAACTAGACCGACCACCATGTGGACGAGACAAAGCAGCTGCTTATGCCGAACACCATCCCGCGCCACCTCGTCGTTGACGCAAAGTGGTAGCGGCTCCGGGCTACACCTACGACTTACGTCAGGACCTGGACAATAGAGACGGCCAGACTAGATCAATCTATGGATCAATGGGGCGTGCTCCAATGTGAGATGACGACCATCAATCTTGGCGCGATAAGCACAACCAAACTCGGGCTGAAAACCAAACACGGATGTCGTCCGAGCTCCGTCGGGACGTTGCCCGGTACAGAGGCGCCGCACACCCCTTGTGCTTTACTGATGAGGTATTGCAGCACCAGTTTCTAGAAGGGTTTAAACCCGTAAACATTGAAGCATATGATGGAACGACAGATCCCGCGACATGGAAAGATTTTCTTCTCCATATTCACATGGCTCGCGGTGACAATCTCCATGCCATTAAATACCTCCCCAAAAGCTAAAGGGACCAACACGACACTGGTTGAATAGCCTCCCCGAGAACTCCATTGGCAGCTGGGAAGATTTAGAGGATGCCTTTCGAGACAACTTCCAAGGTACTTATGTCCGGC
The DNA here is from genome assembly GCF_018294505.1 of Triticum aestivum. Taxonomy (NCBI): domain Eukaryota; kingdom Viridiplantae; phylum Streptophyta; class Magnoliopsida; order Poales; family Poaceae; genus Triticum; species Triticum aestivum. Next base: position 124,726,349 of record NC_057794.1, read on the forward strand.
CACCGGACGCCGATGACCTTAGTCACATAGTCCAGCAACCCGGAGAGTCAGCCCGCAATCTCTGGACTTGGATCTTAATTAAAAAGAACCAAACCGTCGACTATCCGGACGCCGAAGCCCTAGCAGCCTTTAAACACAGCGTCCGCGACAAATGGCTCGCCCGACACCTCGGTCAGGAAAAGCTGAAGTCTATGGTAGCTCTTACCGCACTCATGACCCGATTCTTTGCAGGAGAAGATAGCTGGTTAGCTCGTAGAAGCATGTGGCACCCCGGCTTAGAGCAACAGGTTTACCTTGCATTGCTAGCCCAGAGACCATGTCTTCTGGCAACACACAACATCTTGTTACAGAAAACAACCACTTTATTGATACTAGCGGAACATAGTTCACATTACATCAAGTTGCCAGGCCAAGCGACACACACGGTGCAGCTGAACAATATGTACATTATTTAGTGAACATAAATGGGGCCTCGATCATGACAACTATGCGGCAGCGAAACAATGACGAAGCGGGACTCCATAGCACAGGGACACCGATGTGGACACGATCTAGACTCAGACAGCACTCCGATCCAATGAGACTTCCCCGAAATCTCGCATGACACACCAGGTTAGTACATTGAATGTACTTGCAAGATCACAACAAGCACAAACATAATGACAAACAATATCATGATAGTAACCAATTTATCATCAATGCAAAATTATACTAGGCATGCAGTGAACAAAATCTTGTGCCTCAAGTCCCTCGGACTTGCTTACCAAACGGGTTACCTCGTAACCAAACAGTGATATTTCTCGGATCACAAATGCACCAACAATTTGGTCTCCAAACGGTTTACCTCATAACCAAACAATGATCTTTCTCGGATCACAAACGGACCAGAACTTTGGTCTCCATCATCAACATGGTTTCTGAACCATCATCTTTCCAACAGTGCCATGTTATTAACATTAGTGTGCATGATTATTTAAACATTGACCCATGGTGTGACGTACTTTTGAGTTGTGTTCGTAACCATGGACGCATCTATCGATAGATTAAATACACTCTGCAGAGGTAGCGCACTTTACCCACACCACGGAATCCATGGCCTCGCACTCCCATTTGGGTGGACCGATGGCATTCCGACGGAACCGCCCCATTGCCATGACACTCTCCCGGCCACTCCGACTTACTCCCCACTGGGATAAGTCCTGGGTGGCCCCATGCCTACCAAAGGCATCACGACCTCCGTCGTGGCAAAATGGCACCATTGTGGCAAAACATGAACGCTCCCAAACGGGGACAAGGTACCATAACGACTACGGGCACACAAGGTTATGTCTACTTACTAGGCCAGGGTAACGCACAACCATAACCTTCCCTCGTTGGAGGCACTGGCCAGAGGCACGACAACGGGCCGAATAAAGGCCTTCCCATAAAGGAAAATGTGGTTGCACTGGGAAAAACTCGATTCAGTGGCACCATGACCCGATCAACGATACGTTCAGGTTGAGTTATTATCAGGTTTAACTCAAAGTAAAACTAACCGATGTCATGATATGCCATGAAAATGCAACCTTACAATATGCAGCACATATCATCGGAAATAAATGGGTCAACCACATCATGTACTATCCATAATCATCAACAACTCATAACCCTTCTTTGGTTATTATTATTCTGCAAACTTAACCACGATGTTAACTTAATAGAATTCATTTCCTCACTTAAGAAAACATTAATGACACTAACCTTTTTCCATAGTCATTTTATTTCTACATAACCAAATATTACTTCTACTGACTTAAACTAACTTAGTTACTTTCAAACTACTGTGATCCAAACAAGCATTCAACAGAATAAATATTCATTTAAGTGATTAAAATGCATGAACTAAATCATTTATTCAAGTTGGAAAATCACAAATATTGCAATGACACAATGAAAATGTTGTTGTGGCTTGCCTTAGTGCAGATGAGGTTCACACTCCTCCTAGTGATCCTCAAGATAAGCTTCACCTTCTGAAAATATTTAAAAACAGAGAAAGAAAATATCAAGAAATACTCTAAAAATCACCAGAGAATCTAGGCAGCAGAGAAAAATATCATTTTTGGTGAGCTGCTATATCTTTTTACTAAGAACACAATGCAAAAAGAATCACTTCATTTGGACTTATGGCTAAAGAGTTGTGGCCGTTTGAAGTTCTCTGGATAATTTGAATTGAATTTAAATAAAAGTAAAAACTGGGGAGGGGGTGACGTCGAAGTCGTAAACCCGTGGGGCGCCACCACCCATACCTCTTCGGGCGCCTGTGTGGCTGATAGCGGCCCCTAGTGGTCAGGTACGAGGGGGAGAAAGAGAAACAAAGCATGGCAAGGCTTCGCCGGAGCTCACGCCGGTGAGGAGGGGCTCCTTGGCCAAATCCAGAGGGATAGAACGTGAGAGGAGATCAAGGCGCACCTGCCCGTACCCGTAGAATAGCTAGGGGTGGTCGGACGGTGTCAGAACGAGCTTCTCCAGCGGCCGTAGAGAGCAGAGGTCGCCGGAGTTGGAGATGATGGCGACGGGAGGCTGCACCAGGGGCTCCAACAGGGTTGGACGACACCAGTGAAGCACTACAGAGGCTCTGGAAGAGTGGCTTGAGCTTGGAAGGGGCTAGAATGGTGGCGGCGAACCGCAGGGGTCGCCGGCAAGCTCGAGCTCGGGGACGGCAGCCCGAGGGCTGCCCAACCGGGCTGCGACTTTCTACTGTGTTGTGGAGCATGTGTGGTGAGTTGGTGATGCTCGAGGAGGCGGGGGAGGGCTGTATTTATAGGCGAGCGAGGTGAGGGGATCAGGCTCCCACTACAAAAAAGACACATCCGTGACATTTTGGGCCGAACGAATTTTTTCCTGTCATACTTATGACACTTCTATGATGATAATTGTGACAAAATCCGGTATCATCATAGATGTGGTGGGCTCCTACTTCTATGAGAAAAAATCATGACAAAAAATGGGCTTTTCGTCCTGGGCGGGCCAGAGACGCAGCTGCATGACATTCTTTGGGCTGTCCATGACGGAAAAAACCATGGTGGAAGCGAGGGCGAGGAAAATTTTGGGGAGTTCCCGGTTACGGTGGTGGTCGGGGGCCGAGCGATGCGCGTTTCTCTCAATACACGTACGCGCGTGTGTGCGAGGCATTGGGCTCTAACTGAACCCGAGCGATTGCACTACAGGCTACGCGTTACTGAACCCGAGTGATTCCTTCGCTACTGCTGCTAACTGAAGCCGATTGATGCTGCCTATGGATGAACAGTGAGCGTTGCTAGGGGGTTTGGATGAACAGTTCCCGGTGGGGGTGGATGAACAGGACCCCATGGTGTTGCCTCTGGTTGAACAGGACCCCGATCGATCGAGCCGGTTGGGGCTGGATGAACAGGACCCCGTGGAGGGCTGGATGAACAGGACTACCCCGTGGAGGGCTGGATGAACAGGACTACCCCGTGGAGGGCTGGATGAACAGGACTACCCCGTGGAGGGCTGGATGAACAGTAGACGGTGGATGGCTGGATGAATAGTACCCCATGGAGGGGTGGTTGAACAGGAGCCCGTGGAGAGGGCTGGTTGAATAGTAGCCGGTGGAGTAGCGCGCGGTGGAGGCTGGATGAACAGGAGCCCGTGGATGAACAGTCGCAGGTGGAGGCTGGAGGAGGTCGACGGTGGATGAACAGTAGCCCGTGGAGGCTGGAGGGGATCGATGGTGGAGATGAACAGTATCCCGTGGAGTCCTATTTTGTGGTACGCCACACCCCTCCCGATGAACAAGACCCCCATTTCGACCGTAGCGCTCGAGCACAAGTCCATTTCCTCCGTTTTGTGGTACGCCACACCCCTCCCGATGAATAGGACCCCCGATTCGACCGTAGGAGGTCCGTTTCCTCCGTTTTGCGGTACGCCAGACCCCTCCCGATGAACAGGATCTTGTTTCGACCGTGGTTGGTCGAACACAAGGCCATTTCCTCCGTTCTGCGGTACGCCATGCCTCGTTTCCATCAGCTATTATTTCCAAGCCCTCCTGATGAACAAGATGACACATTCCATTCCGACCCAGACGGTTGGCTCCCCATGAACATGACAACGACGCTGTTTCTCCGTTCCGACCCAGCCATGTACACGAGCCCTGGCCGTACGTATGCGTGAGTAGGTGTTCGAGACCCTGCCCGTATGTACGTACGTGGCCGTATTTCTTCTTGCACACTGGCCGCTGTACGTACGTGTACATGCTGCGTGCGCGCCACTACTACGACACGTGTGCGCCTCTACATCAACCAGTATGTACGTACACATTCGAGACCAGAATGACAACACTACGTACGCTTCGACCAGGTGGGTCCCCGACTATCAGGCACTTCCTTGTGTGCGAAGATGTAGCTGGTGGGTCCCAGCAGTCAGGGGGCGAATCATTTTTTTGCCCGGACGCACTTCCTTGCGTGCGAAGATGTCGCTGGTAGGTCCCAACAGTCAGGGGGAAAATGTTTTTTTCATGAAATACGGTTGCCCGTCCGGTGGGTCCCTGCTGTCAGGTGGAGGAATCATTATTTTCCGTGTAATAAGTAGGCACTTCCTTGCTGCGGCCGTGGACCCAGCTGTTAGCCTCTCCATGTACAGTCCACATCCGATGGAAGCCGTTCCTTGACCACGTTGACCACACCACCGAGAGCACCAGGGCGGTGGACGACGGCGAGGCCTAGGAAGGGGATGACATGGAGCCGGGGAAGACGCGGAAGTGGATGCCCACACGTAGAGGAGTATGAGGGTTCACTGGTTCGCTGCGGTGTGAGGCTGCCCTCGCCGCAGAATAACAGGGGGTGTGGGTGAGTAGAGGGATGTCCTGGCCAGCGGTGGGAGTAGTAGGGGGTGGTGAGGCCTCCGCGGCATCGCAGCCGGCCACGGGAGGCAGGAGCACGAGGCACGACCGGCGCTGGTTTGGGCGGCTGGAGCAAGAAGACCAGAGGTTGAAGAAGCACTAAGGCCGTTGGATGGACATCGTACGGTCATTGGAGCTAGAATCGTGCATATTGACTAAGTTGACAAAGCCCTCCATCCCCGTCAACTTGGTAGGCCCACAAGTCAGCCTCCCACTATACTAGGTCCCAGCTAGCAGGGGGAGTATTCATTTTTTTGTGCGTAATAAGAAGGCACTTCCTTGCGTGTGAAGATATAGCTGGTGGGTCTAAGCTGTCAGCGGCGGTAACGTTTTTTTCGTGAAATACAGAGGCCCTTTCAGTGGGTCCCAGATGTCAGGTGGAGGAATCATTATTTTTGCGCGTAATAAGGAGGCATTTCCTTGTGTGCGGCCGTGGACCCAGCTGTCAGCCTCTCCACATACAGTCCACTTCAGATGCATGTCAGTCATTGACCACATTGAACAGCCTGCGCCAAGAGCACCAGGGCGGTGGACGACGGCGAGGCCTAGGAAGGGAACGACACGGAGCCAGGGAAGACTCGGCAGTTGTTTCCCACGTGGAAGGGAGTACGACTGTACGAGGGTTTACTGGTTCATCTGTCATCGCCGGAGAATAACAACAGGTGTGGGTGAGTAGAGGGATGGCTAGGCCAGCGATGGGAGTACGATGGGGCGGTGAGGCCTGCGCGGCAGCATAGCCGGCCACGGGGAGGAGGGAGCAGGCAGTCCCGCCGACGGTTGTTTGAGCGGCTGGAGCAGGAAGAGCAGAGATTGAAGAAGCGCGACTGCCGTTGGATGGACATCCAACAGTCACTGCTTGTGCGTCAACCTTTTTTTGGAAAGCCTCAAATCTGTGGAAAATAGCATATATCCCATTGATAACCCACAAGTATAGGGGATCGCAACAGTTTTCGAGGGTAGAGTATTCAACCCAAATTTATTGATTCGACACAAGGGGAGCCAAAGAATATTCTCAAGTATTAGCAGCTGAGTTGTCAATTCAACCACACCTGAAAACTTATTATCTGCAGCAAGGTATTTAGTAGCAAAGTAATATGATAGTAGTGGTAACGGTGGTAAAAGGTAACGGTAGCCAAAGTAATATTTTTGGTGTTTTATAGTGATGATAACAATAGCAACGGAAAAGTAAATAAGCGTAGAGCAATATAAGGAAAGCTCGTAGGCAATGGATTGGTGATAGAGAATTATGCCGGATGCAGTTCATCATGTAACAGTCGTAACATAGCGTGACACAAAACTAGCTCCAATTCATCAATGTAATGTAGGCATGTATTCCGAATATAGTCATACGTGCTTATGGAAAAGAACTTGCATGACATCTTTTGTCCTACCCTCCCGTGGCAGCAGGGTCCTATTGGAAACTAAGGGATATTAAGGCCTCCTTTTAATAGAGTACCGGACCAAAGAATTAACACATAGTGAATACATGAACTCCTCAAACTATGGTCATCACCGGGAGTGGTCCCGATTATTGTCACTTCTAGGTTGCCGGATCATAACACATAGTAGGTGACTATAGACTTGCACGATAGGATCAAGAACTCTCATATATTGATGAAAACATAATAGGTTCAGATCTGAAATCATGGCACTCGGGCCCTAGTGACAAGCATTAAGCATAGCAAAGTCATAGCAACATCAATCTCAGAACATAGTGGATACTAGGGATCAAACCCTAACAAAACTAACTCGATTACACGATAAATCTCATCCAACCCATCACCGTCCATCAAGCCTATGATTGAATTACTCACGCACGGCAGTGAGCATCATGAAATTGGTGATGGAGGATGGTTGATGATGATGATGGCGATGGATTCCCCTCTCCGGAGCCCTGAACGGACTCCAGATCAGCCCTCCCGAGAGAGTTTAGGGCTTGGCGGCGGCTCCGTATCGTAAAACGCGATGAATCCTTCTCTCTGATTTTTTTCTCCCCGAAAGTGAATATGGAGTCAAGGTTAAGGTCGGTGGAGCATCAGGGGGCCCACGAGGCAGGGGGCGTGCCCAGGGGGGTAGGGCGCGCCCCCCACCCTCGTGGACAGGTGGAGGCCCCCCTGACATGGATTATTCTTCAAGTATTTTTTATATATTCCAAAATAATTCTCCATTGATTTTCAGGTCATTCCGAGAACTTTTATTTCTGCACAAAAATAACACCATGGCAATTCTACTGAAAACAACATCAGTCCAGGTTAGTTCCATTCAAATCATGCAAGTTAGAGTGGGCAAAAGTGTTTGGAAAAGTAGATACGACATAGACGTATCAACTCCCCCAAGCTTAAACCTTTGCTTGTCCTCAAGCAATTCAGTTGATAAACTGAAAGTGATAAATAAAAACTTTTACAAACTCTGTTTGCTCTTCTTGTTGTAAATATGTAAAGCCAACATTCAAGTTTTCAGCAAAGATTATGAACTAACCATATTCACAATAACATTTAGGTCTCATGTTTACTCATATTAATGGCATAATCAACTAGCGAGTAATAATAGTAAATCTTGGATGACAACACTTTCTCAAAACAATCATGATATGATATAACAAGATGGTATCTCGCTAGCCCTTTCTGAGACCGCAAAACATAAATGCAGAGCACCTTTAAAGATCAAGGACTAACTAGACATTGTAATTCATGGTAAAAGAGATCCAGTCAAGTCATACTCAATGTAAACTAACAGTAATGGATGCAAATGACAGAAGTGCTCTCCAACTGGTGCTTTTTAATAAGAGGATGATGACTCAACATAAAAGTAAATAGATAGGCCTTCGCAGAGGGATGCAGGGATTTGTAGAGGTGCCAGAGCTCAGTTTTGAAATAGATATGAATAATATTTTGAGCGGTATACTTTCATTGTCAACATAACAACCGAGGGATGGCGATATCTTCCATGCTACACACATTATAGGCGGTTCCCAAACGGAATGGTAAAATTTATACTCCCCCTCCACCAACAAGCATCAATCCATGGCTTGCTCGAAACAACAAGTGCCTCCAACTAACAACAGTGCCGGGGGAGTTTTGTTTGCAATTATTTTGATTTGATTTGCATAAAGCATGGGACTGGGCATCCCGGTGACTAGCCATTTTCTCGTGAGTGAGGAGCGGAGTCCACTCCTCTTGAGAATAACCCACCTAACATGGAATATACGGACAGCCCTAGTTGATACACGAGCTATTCGAGCATACAAAATAGAATGTTTATTTGAAGGTTCAGAGTTTGGCACATACAAATTTACTTGGAACGGCAGGTAGATACCGTATATAGGTAGGTATGGTGGACTCATATGGAACAACTTTGGGGTTTATGGAATTGGATGCACAAGCAGTATTCCCGTTTAGTACAAGTGAAGGCTAGCAAAAGACTGGGAAGCGACCAGCTAGAGAGCGGCAACAATCATGAACATGCACTAAAATTAATCAACACCGAATGCAAGCATGAGTAGGATATAATGCACCACGAACATAAATATCGTAGAGGCTATGTTGATTTTGTTTCAACTACATGCGTGAACATGTGCCAAGTCAAGCCACTCGAATCGTTCAAAAGAGGATACCACCCTATCATACCACATCACAACCATTTTAATAGCATGTTGGCACGCAAGGTAAACCATTTTAAGCTCCTAGCTAATTAAGCATGGCATAAGCAACTATAATCTCTAATTGTCATTGCAAACATGTTTATTCATAATAGGCTGAATCAGGAACGAGGAACTAATCATATTTACAAAAACAAGAGAGGTCGAGTTCATACCAGCTTTTCTCATCTCAATAAGTTCATCATATAATTATCATTATTGCCTTTCACTTGCATGACCGAATAATGTGGATAATAATAATAGTGCACGTGCATTGGACTAAGATGGAATTTGCAAGCATTCAATTCAAGAGAGAAGACAAGGTAATATGGGCTCTTTGTCAGATCAACAATAATGCATATAAGAGCCACTTTAACATTTTAATTATGGTCTTCTGCTCTCGACCCCCAAAGAAAAGAAACAAAACTATTTACACGGGAAAGCTCCCAACAAGAAAAAGAAGAACGAGAAATCTTTTTGGGTTTTCTTTTTAATTACTACTACAAGCATGGAAATTAAACTAACTAAAAGCTACAACTAATTTTTTTATTTTTCTTAAGGTTTATCAAACACACAAAAAGAAAGCGTAAAAAGCAAAATAAACTAGCATGGATGATACAATGAAAAAGTATGAGCACCGACAACTAGCATGAGTGTGTGAACATGAATTTAATGTCCGTGAGAAATACGTACTCCCCCAAGCTTAGGCTTTTGGCCTAAGTTGGTCTATGGCCACGGCTGGCCTGGCGGATATCCAAAGTAATAGTTGGGGTCATACTGTGAAGAAGCCTCGGATTGCCACTGGTTGGCAATCACCTCCGGATCCGACTGGTAATCAGACTATCGTGGAGGATCAAATTGTGGTTCCGGCTCTGGCTCTGTAGCTGATGTGGGGTTCCGGTAGGCGTGAATGGCCTCCAACGGAACAAGGTACTTGCATGCAGATAAATCAAACAAGGAAGGAGCATGCAAGGTAATAGTCTCAGGATGATTTTTTACCAAATATTAATTTGTACTTAAGCACCTTTTCCCTATTCTTAACAATAAAATCATGTGCTACCATACTCTTATAATCTAGAAAAACATGAGGCAGGAACTTCTCTTCCTTCTCATAATGCCTAATAGGTATGTTAAAGTGTGCAACGAGGCGCGAGGCGAAGATGCCTCGAAGGACGGGGCCCTTAGTACGGTTAAGATTTAACCGCTTTGAAACAATAGCGCCCATACTAAATGTGTCATCAGGAACAAGGCATGGCACAAAATAACAATATCAGGGGCACTAAGGTTGCCATAGTTTCCGCGACGAATTAAGCATCTACTAGCAAATATTGCGAAGTAACGTAAAACAGGAAAATGTATGCTAGTAATTTGTGTGTCGGAAACCTTCCTCGTTTCCCCTACAGCAATGGTATCAATAAACCCATCCACATCGTCACGATGTGATTCCTCTATGCTACCCTCAAAAGGTATCAAACAAACCCAACAAAAATCACAAAGTGACATCTCCTTATGCTCATCATATAAATAGAATTCCACCGTAGGTGGTGAGCTCCTAGCATGGAAATGAAAGTTTTGCACAAAGATATAGGTGAGTAAGAGATACTGTTCGAGTTGGTCATGGAGGAAGGGGTGAGGCATGCATTCTCAGCCAATTCATAGAAATCATCATAAATCCCGGCTGCTCTCAAGAAATTATCACAAGGCCATTCACACGGCCGAACTTCCGCGGTGCGAGGGAGATTATACTTGGGCTTCTTGTTCTCCTCACTTTGCTTATCCTTCGAGCTTCGGCTCGATGAGCCCCTCAAAAATCTCTTCATCTTTTTCTGAAAATATCTGAAATTTTTAGTAAATTCAAAATAAAAGTGAACCAAACTTAACAAAATTGATAGCAACTACTCCTACAAGTGCCTAGAGACAATATCATGCATCAAAACTACTTTTGACCACATAAATTTGACATGCAAGCTCAAGAACAGGGTCACCTAAGTAGCAAAAATATGCAATGAATAAAGCACTAGAACAAAAACTAATTGGACCATTGGAGGAGTCATATACCAAAGAACAATCCCCCAAAGAAGTTTTGTGAATGGAGCTTTGAGCAAGGAGATCAAAAATGGCAGCAAGATGAGCTTGGACTTGGGTTTGAGCTGGCTAGTGATGTTTGTGGGAGGAAGAAGGAGTGTGTGGTAGCTGGAATAAGTGGAGGGGAGCCACCGTGGGCCCATGAGGTAGGGGGCGTGCCTAGGGGGGTAGGGCGCGCCCTCCACCCTCGTGGCCAGGTGCTTGCTCCCCCTGCTGTGTTCTCAGTTCCAGATATTCTCAAATATTCTAGAAAAAATCATATTTAATTTTCAGGGCATTTGGAGAACTTTTATTTTCGGGATATTTTATATTGCACGGACAATTCAGAAAACAGACAAACATTACTATTTTTTCTTTATTTAATATAAATAACAGAAAGTAAAAAGAGGGTACAGAGAGTTGTGTTTTATAAATTCATCCATCTCATGCTCATCAAAAGGAATCCACTAACAAGGTTGATCAGGTCTTGTTAACAAACTCATTCCGAGTAACATGGAATCGGAGAATTTTCGAATAACACTAGGTTACCTCAGCAGGGATATGCACATTCCCAACAATAAGAATATCATATTTCTTCTTGACAGTAGGAAGAGGAAATTCAAAACCTCCAAAAATAATCGATGTAATTTTTCCAATAGAGTTTATACTATGAACTTGAGGTTGTTTCCGTGAAAAGTGTACCGTATGCTCATTACCATTAACATGAAAAGTGACATTGCCTTTGGTGCAATCAATAACAACCCCTGCAGTATTCAAAAAGGGTCTTCCAAGAATAATAGACATACTATCGTCCTCAGGAATATCAAGAATAACAAAGTCCGTTAAAATAGTAACATTTGCAACCACAACAGACACATCCTCACAAATGCCGATAGGTACAACAGTTGATTTATTAGCCATTTGCAAAGATATTTCAGTAGGTGTCAACTTATTCAAATCAAGTCTACGATATAAAGGGAGAGGCATAATACTAACACCGGCTCCAAGATCACATAGAGCAGTTTGAACATAGTTTCTTTTAATGGAGCATGGTATAGCTGGTACTCCTGGATCTCCAAGTTTCTTTGGTATTCCACCCTTAAAAGTATAATTAGGAAGCATGGTGGAAATTTCAGCTTCCGGTATCTTTCTCTTATTTGTAACAATTTCTTTCATATACTTAGCATAAGGATTCATTTTGAGTACATCAGTTAATCGCATACGCAAAAAGATAGGTCGAATCATTTCAGCAAAGCGCTCAAAATCCTCATCATCCTTTTTTGGATGGTTTGGGAGGAAAAGGCATGGGTTTCTGAACCCATGGTTCTCTTTCCTTACCGTGCTTCCTAGCAACAAAGTCTCTCTTATCATAACGTTGATTCTTTGATTGTGGGTTATCAAGATCAACGGCAGGTTCAATTTCTACATCATTATTATTGCTAGGTTGAGCATCAACATGAACATCATCATTAACATTATCACTAGGTTCATGTTCATTGCCGGATTGTGTTTCAGCATCAGAAATAGAAATATCATTGGGATTCTCAAGTGTGTCTACAACAGGTTCACTAGAAGCATGCAAACTCCTATCATTTTTCTTTTTCTTCTTCTTAGAAGGACTAGGTGCATCAATATTATCTCTCTAAGAATCTTGCTCAATTCTCTTAGGATGGCCCTCAGGATACAAAGGTTCCTGAGTCATTTTACCATCTCTAGTCATAACTATAACAACATTATCATTTTTCTTACTATTTAATTCATTGAGCAAATCATTATGAGCTTTAAGTACTAGTTCTACTTGAGTGGTAACCATAGAAGCATGTTTACTAATAAGTTTTAGTTCACCTTTAACATTAGCCATATAATCACTCAAGTGTTCAATCATGTAAGCATTGCGTTTTAATTCTCTACCAAAATAAGCATTGAAGTCTTCTTGCTTAATCATAAAGTTATCAAACTCATACAAACATTGGCTAGCAAACTTAGTAGGAGGGATTTCAGCTTTATCATATCTACAAAGAGAATTTACGTTTACTACCTGTGTCGGGTTATCAAGACCATGTATTTCTTCAATAGGTGATGGATTAAAATTGTCACACCCTCGATGCGACTATAGCTCCCACGTGTCGAGGCACGACTTAGAGACATACTCGCATGGAAGGCATATGTCGCAAGTTAGGCAATCTTCACAACATCCCATGTAATATAAATAATAAAGGGGAGATAACATAGTTGTCTTACACTCGCCACGTCAATCAAGTACATAAATAACATTACATCATCCAAACACTCATGGCCCGACTATGGCGCCAAAATAAAAGAGAACCCAACATGCGACAACGGTCCCGTTCACCCCCAACTGGGCACCACTACTGATCATCGGGAAAGGAAACATAGTAACGTTGAGAGTCTTCGTCGAACTCCCACTTGAGCTGATACGCGTCTCCTGGAGCGGAATCATCAGGCCCTGCATCTGGTGTAATAGTAATCTGTGAACCAGAGGGACTCAGCAATCTCGCACCCTCGCGATCAAGACTATTTAAGCTTATAGGTATGGCAAGGTAAATATAAGTGGAGCTACAGCAAGTGACTAGCAAGCAAGGTGGCTAACTTATTCGCAAAAGAGGGTGAGAAGAGGAGGCAAAGCGCGAGCGAGAAACTAGAGAGCAACCTGCGCAAACATTACTACAACACCGTGTCCACTTCCCGGACTCCGCCGAGAAGAGGCCATCACGGTAACACACTCAGTTGATTCTTTTTTTAATTAATTAAGGTTCAAGTTATCTACAACCGGACATTAACAAATTCCCATCTGCCCATAACCGCGGGCACGGCTTTCGAAAGTTCAATCCCTGTAGGGGGGTCCCAACTTAGCCCATGACAAGCTCTCACGGTCAACGAAGGAATAGACCTCCTCCCAAGACATTCCGATCAGACTCGGTATCTCGGTAATTCAAGACAACTCCGACAATGGTAAAACAAGTCCAGCAACACCGCCCGCTGTGCCGACAAATCCTGATAGGAGCTGCACATATCTCTTTCTTAGGGCACACCGGATAAGCTAAGCGTACGGGAGCCAACGTAACCCAAGTTGCCAAGGGACGGCCCCGCATGGTGCTCTAGGTTGGACCAACACTCAGAGGAGCACTAGCCCGGGGGGGTTAAAATAAGATGACCCTTGAGTCCGCGAAACCCAAGGGAAAAGGCTAGGTGGCAAATGGTAAAACCAAGGTTGGGCATTGTTGGAGAAGTTTTATTAAAGGCAGACTGTCAAGGGGTTCCCATTATAACCCAACCGCGTAAGGAACGCAAAATCCAGGAACATAACACCGATATGACGGAAACTAGGGCGGCAAGAGTGGAACAAAACACTAGGTGAGAGGCCGAGCCTTCCACCCTTTACCAAGTATATAGAGATGCATTAAGATAACAAATTAATATAATGATATCCCAACAAGTAAATAAATGTTCCAACAAGGAACGGCCTCCAAACTTCACCTGCAACTAGCAATGCTATAAGAGGGGCTGAGCAAAGCGGTACATAGCCAATCAACGGTTTGCTAGGACATGGTGGGTTAGAGGTTTGACATGGCAATTTGGGAGGCTTGCAAGCAAGTGGTAGGCATCGTAGCAATGGCATAGCAAAAGAGCGAGCAAACTAGCATAGCAAAGATAGTAGTGATTTCGAGGGTATGATCATCTTGCCTGCACAGTTGTCAGAGTTGACTGGATCCTCGAAAGCAAACTCAACAGGCTCCTCGTTAGCGAACTCGTCTCCCGGCTCTACCCAAACAAGACAAACAAGCAACAAGGATACAATCAACCACGTGCAAGGCCAAGCAATATGATGCAATGATGATATGCTATGCGCGATGCGATGCGGGATGCAAAATGCAAGATATGACAGTAAATGCATGAACCTGGACTCAACTTGGAAATCCAAGTGTGCCACTGGAAAGATGAGATTAAATCGCTTGAAAACGATATAAAGAACGCCGGAATCGAAGTTACGGTTTGGAAATGGCAAGCGATCCAAAAATGACACCGGTCTGCGATTTACAACAAGTAGGCATCTAAATGCAATGAGATGAACATGCTACAACAACCAAACATGTCAACAAAATACATGTCAGGGATGCACACAAGATGCTTAATAAAAGGCTAGCACTGAGCTACGGCCAATTCATCCATTAACGGGTTCAAACAAGCATGACAAAAATGCATATGACAAACAGTTCTCAGACTTAGTGAAATTAACACTTGTCTGGAATTTCAGATCAGATAGCACTCTTCGGAGCAACAAAACTACATGCTACAGGACCTGAACAAGGCAAAGTAAAGCATGTCATGGATCTACTCAAAGAGCTTAATGAAAGTCCCTTAGTGACCTTGAGCCAAAAGGGATCAGAAAATACAATTGCAAGCATGTGAACATAGCAAAAAACATAATCAGTTTTCAGACTTAGCGAAAACTGACACAAGCTGAAATATAACTCAAGTAGGCATGTTTACGAGCTCGATGCACTCACTATGGTGCAAGTCATGGCAAGACAAGCATACCTCCATCAAGAAGGCACAAAATTCAAGCTACACATGGAAAGAACAATAGCATAGCATGCACGGATCAACTACAACATCACCGGCAAAATTGCAAACAAGTTGACAATCTGCCCAGATTCACAAAGTAGCAAAAGTAGAGCTCGATTGACTCAAGCTAGGGTGCTCCATAATTGAAAACAAATACATGGATGGATAGATCACTACAAGATTAACAAAACTCCCTTACTGATCATCCTCAAAAGAGGCACGAATCACTAGGAAACAACAAGAACATATGGCATCATGAGATAAACAGATCCAGGACTTAGTGAAATAACTAAGTCCCTGAAAACAGAATTAGAAAGTGCACCACTTTGCAAGTTTGCACAAGACACCACACACATCCTAAAAATACATGGGTTGCACCTCTGGAAAGATGACAGAACCCTTAAGAAAACACATGTGGAACTCACGGGCATATCATGCACACAATAATCATGGCAAAAATGACAAAAGTGCTAAACGGAGTAGCGGATCTGACAATTAACTCAAGTAGCCCTCTTCTAACAGCATTTCGGGCATCAAGATGAACTCAAATGAAAATGATGCAATGTAATGAAATGATGTACTCTCTGAGATGAACATTTTGATATGCTATATGCATGAATCAGAGCTACGGATGCAAAGTTACGGCAGGTCAAAGTATGCAACATGAGCTAGGGTTTTGAGAAAAGTCAACCTTCGAATTTCCAGATCTGAGATTTGCACGCGGATCGAGCACAGCCGGCGAGGTACTGTTCACGCCGGAGTTCGCCGGGACGAAGAGGCAGCGGCCAGCGAGAGGAGGTGGCGGCCGAATCCGGTTGGGGTTGGGGCGGAGGCGGCGGTGCGGAAGCCGAGGTGACGGGGCGACGACCGGCGCGCGGCTGGGCGGCGCGGCAGGCGACGGGAGGCGGCGGGCGGCGCGCGGCGGCGGCAGGCGACAGGAGGCGGCAGGCGCGGGCCAGGGAGGGCCGGGAACGGACACGTCCGGCGCGGCGCGAGGTGGATTTTAGGGTTTCGGGGAGAGGAAGACATCCGAAAACGGAGGGGTCTATTTATAGGCATAGAGGGAGCTAGGAGAGTCCAAATGAGGTGCGGTTTTCGGCCACGCGATCGTGATCGAATAATCTAGATGATGGAGCAGAGTTAGGTGGGTTTTGGGCCAAATTGGAGGGGTGTTGGGCTGCAACACACACGAGGCCTTTTCGGTCCCTCGGTTAACCGTTGGAGTATCAAACGAAGTCCAAATGGTACGAAACTTGATAGGCGGTCTACCGGTAGTAAACCAAGGCCGGTTGGCAAGTCTTAGTCCAATCCGGAAATGTTTAATCCCCACACACGAAAGATAGCTAGAAATGGCCACCGGAGGAGAACGAAGCGCCGGAATGCAAAACGGACAACGGGGAAAATGCTCGAATGCATGAGACGAACACGTATGCAAATGCAATGCACATGATGACATGACATGAGATGCATGACAACGACAACAACACACGAAGACAAAAACCCGAACCCGAGGAAATAAATATAACTTAACGCCGGAAACGGCAAGAGTTGGAGTACAAATAGGGAAAGTTACATCCGGGGTGTTACAACACTCCACCACTACGAAAGGATCTCGTCCCGAGATCTAGGACTGAAAGAACGCCGGGTACTCAGAACGGAGGTGATCCTCGCGTTCCCAGGTATCTTCACGGTCGGAATGGTGTGACCACTTGACTTTGAGAAATTTGATTGACTTGTTGCGAGTCTTGCGTTCAGTCTCTTCAAGAATAGCAAGTGGGTGCTCACGATAAGAGAGATCTTCTTGGAGCTCAATGTCCTCGAAGTTGACGGTGCGTTCAGGAGTCTTGAAGCACTTTCGAAGCTGAGAGACATGGAACACGTCATGAACATTTGCAAAGTTTGAAGGAAGCTCGAGTTGATAGGCGAGGTCGCCTCTCTTGCTGACAATCTTGAAAGGTCCCACGTATCTAGGGGCAAGCTTCCCTTTGATACCGAAGCGACGAGTACCTTTCATAGGCGAGACATGGAGGTAAACATGATCTCCGATCTCGAAAGCCAAATCGTGGTGCTTACTATCATAGTAGCTCTTCTGGCGGGATTGGGCTGCTTTGAGGTTATCACGAATGACTTTCCACATTTCTTCTGCCTCTGTGATTAAGGCATTACCCAAAAGCTGACGTTCACCGGTTTCAGACCAGTTGAGAGGGGTACGGCACTTCCTGCCATACAGAATTTCAAAAGGGGCCTTGCCCGAACTTGCTTGAAAACTGTTGTTGTAGGAGAATTCAGCATAAGGAAGACAATCCTCCCACTTCATGCCGAAGGAGATCACACAAGCCCTAAGCATATCTTCAAGAATCTAGTTGACACGCTCGACTTGACCGCTTGTTTGAGGATGGAAAGCTGTGCTGAAGCGGATGTTGGTGCCCATGGCCTTCTGAAAAGAATCCCAAAACTTCGAGGTAAAGATGCTGCCACGGTCTGAAGAGATCACTTGTGGAATACCATGCAGAGAGACAATACGAGAGGTATAGAGTTCCGCCAATTGAGCTGCAGTGATCGACTCTTTGATAGGCAGAAAGTGAGCCACTTTGGTGAGTTTATCGATGACAACGAATATAGCATCATTGCCATGCTTGGACTTTGGAAACCCAGTCACGAAGTCCATTTCAATGTGGTTAAACTTCCATTCTGGAATGGCAAGAGGTTGGAGGAGACCAGCTGGCCTTTGGTGTTCTGCCCTCACTCTTCTGCAGACATCACATTCATTCACGAATTGAGCGATCTCACGCTTCATTCGAGTCCACCAATAAGCTTGCTTAAGGTCCTGATACATCTTCGTGCTCACAGGGTGGATGGAGAGGAGGGAATTGTGAGCCTCGTTCATGATCACTTTATGAAGATCACCTTTGGGTACAACAATACGATCCTCGAAGAAGAGAGTGTCCTTGTCATCAAGGCGGTAGCACTTGTACTTAGACTGACTCTTGGCAATCCCAATCTTCACCTTTTTCACCATAGCATCAAGAAGCTGCGCTTGTCGAATCTGGTCTTCTAAGGTAGGAGAGACTTGAAGGTTGGCGAGGAAACCTTGAGGAACAACTTGCAGATTAAGTTTGCGGAAAGCTTCACAAAGCTCGGGTTGATAAGGCTTGAGAATCAGACTGTTACAATAAGCTTTCCTGCTCAATGCGTCAGCAATCACATTGGCCTTGCCTGGAGTATACTCAATACTTGGATTATACTCTTGAATCATTTTGACCCATCGAGTTTGCCTGAGGTTGAGATTAGGCTGAGTGAAGATGTACTTGAGACTCTTGTGATCAGTGAAAATGTCCACTTTTCTTCCCAATAGAAGATGTCTCCAAGTCAAAAGAGCATGCACAACTGCCGCCAACTCGAGATCGTGAGTGGGGTAGTTCTTCTCATTAGACTTCAACTGGCGAGATGTATAAGCAACAACTTTCTTCTCTTGCATCAAAACTGCGCCAAGACCTTGGAGAGAGGCATCACAAAAGACCTCGTACGGCTTGGATTCATCAGGCGGAGTCAGAACTGGAGCAGTGATCAATTTCTCTTTCAAAGTGTTGAAAGCAATATCACACTCCGGAGACCAAACGTACTTGACGTGCTTCTAAAGAAGATTTGAGAGAGGCTTCGCGATCTTAGAAAAGTTTTCAATGAATCTTCGGCAATAGCTTGCGAGACCGAGGAAGCTACGGAGTTGCTTCACATTCTGAGGAGGTTCCCAATTCACAATTGCAGACACCTTCTCAGGATTCACGGCAATGCCCTTGGCAGAGATGATATGACCAAGATAAAGAACCTCATCGAGCCAAAACTCACACTTGGAGAACTTGGCGTAGAACTGATGTTCCCTGAGCTTATCGAGAACCAAACGCAAGTGCTTGGCATGATCTTCCTTGTTCTTGGAGAAAACCAGAATGTCGTTGAGATAGACCAAAACAAAGTCATTGGTGTAGGCGTTGAAGATGAAATTCATCATGCGAGAGAACGTCGGAGGAGCGTTGATGAGAACAAAAGACATGACAGTGTATTCATATGAACCAAAGCTTGTCCTGAAAGCCGTCTTGGGAATATCTTGCTCACGGATTCGAGTCTGATGATAACCCATACGGAGATCAAGCTTGGAGAATACTTGAGCACCTTTAAGTTGTTCGAACAACTCATTGATGTTGGGAAGTGGATATTTGTTCTTGATGGTCTTCTTGTTTACTGGACAGTAATCAACACAAAGTCGGTCCGTTCCATCCTTCTTCTTCACAAAAAGAACACCACAACCCCACGGAGAAGAACTAGGCCAGATGAGACCCATTTTCTCTTGAATATCGAGTTGCTTCTTCAGCTCCTTCAACTCTTCAGGTCCGAGCTTGTAAGGACGTTTGCACACAGGTTCCGTACCAGGCTCAAGATCAATAACGAATTCAACTGGCTGGTGCGGAGGCATTCCTGGGAGCTCTTCTGGAAAGACGTCTTGATATTCGCAAACGACTGGAATTTGTGAGATAGCATCGAGTTCACCCTTCTCATTGAGAGAAAACAGACGGATGGTATCGTCATTCGCGGCAAAGACAATTACATCCTCAAACGAATGAGTTAATTGAATCTGCCCGGCTGCAGAATCAAGTTGAGCCTTGTGCTTAGAAAGCCAATCCATCCCGAGAATAAGATCAATATCCGAGTTACCAAGAACCATTGGAGAAGCCAGAAACTTGAAATCACCCATCATGATAGAAACATCCGGGACTATTGAAGTAGCCCTCATAGACTTAGCCGGAGAAACCACTCCCATAGGTTTACCCAACATTTGTGAAATGAAGTCATGCTTGGAGACAAATGATCTTGACATGAAACAATGCGATGCACCAGTGTCAAAAAGAACTTTTGCTGGAAAAGAGTTAACTGGAAAGTTACCCATGATGACATCTAATGATTCCTCTGCCTGAGCTGCATTCAGCAAGTTGACCTTGGCGTGCTTGGGGTTATGCTTGACCACAGCTGTACTTGTCGATCTGACAGGAGGAGGAGGAGGAAGACGCCTCTGGTTGAAACACTTGTTGGCATAGTGACCCTTCTGTTGGCACTTGTTGCACGTGACCTCTGAAATCGGACGGTGATACGGAGCACTCGATCTTGGAGTTTGAGACGAAGTCTTGTTCTGAAAGCCAGGGTTGGGTGGGTGGGAAGAACCACTGCCACCTTTGCTCTTCTGCTGATACGGCTGACGGAACAGAGGAGGAGGAAGCCAATACTTCTACTGCTTGGCTACTTGAGTAGAGGAAGAAGGAGTAACATCTCTGACTCGCTTCTTGGAAGCATCACACCTCAACTGAGCAGCCTCTTGCTTCAGTGCCATGTTGTAGAACTCATCGTATCTCAAGGGCTCAAAGAGAACAAGAGCTAGCTGAAAATCTTCTCTGAGACCACCCCTGAATTGGTATATCATGCTCTTCTCATCAGGGACGTCCTGCTTGGCAAAGCGGGCGAGCTTCTGGCACAACTTGTTGTAGTCATAGACAGACAAAGAGCCTTGCTTCAGATTGCGGAATTCCTCACGCTTGCTTTCAACCACGCTCTGGGGAATATGATGAGCTCGGAAATCTCGACGGAAATCATCCCAAGTGATAACACGTCCACCTTTGGAGTCCTTGTACTGCTGGAACCATTCTGCAGCTTGATCTTTGAGTTGGAAGGAAGCGAACTTAACAAAGTCCTCAGGCCTGACGTTACTGCACTCGAAATGCTTGCACAGATCCACAAGCCAATCGTCAACATCGGTTGCCTCAACACAATTGCTGAAAGTCTTTGGCCCGTTAGCAAGGAACTGGTTGAGTGTAGCAAAGTGACTCTGATTGCTTCCTTGATTCCCTTGACTGCCTTGATTGCGCTCTTGAAGAATTTGCATGATCAACTATGTGTTTGCATTGGTTGCGGCCATCATAGCTTGCCATGCCTCTGGAGGAGGTGGAGGTGGTGGCGGATCAGGATTCGGAGTCGTGCGCGTTGGAGGAGCCATCCTGAAGAGGTTGACCACCATTAGCACATTGATAGACAAATATTGAAGCTGAATCCAACGGAATGAAAATTGCAACATATAGTCTTCACATCCGACCAAAATGAACGAATGCATTCCTCTTGAAATGGTCACATATCCATAAATTGAGAAGCCACATAGAATTAAGGTAGAGAAATAAATCAACAAGGTACGGATCAAGAACGAATAATCGGTAAGAAATCCCAATCTCAAACCAATATCCGTGGAAGAAGAACTAGAGCTACTAGAATTCCCACCTATGAAACTCCCGAACCTTTCCGGTTATGCAATCAGGTGTTGGGGATACAGGGGAAGCAAAATATCTCACACAAACTAGCAATTCCTACATCCAGCTATATCCATCCTTCAACACATAACCAAGAAACCTTCGGAAACCATCTACCTCAACCTTCAAAAAGCATCTGTTATACAAGTTATGGCGATACTCCCGAACTCCCGCCCCAGTACTAGGTGGCGTCGAGGTTATCACACCAACGAACTGCATAAAAGAGATTTTCGATGTCGGCGTACTAAACTCAGGTATACCAGAACTGCAACGATAAAATTATGATGACAACACCTCAGAGCTCAACTCCCCGGGACACTTCCACTAAACCCCTGACAGGAGGCACCAAGTCAATGTTCTCATCATAAAACCATCGGACGATTCCAAGATACCCGCGTGATCCTAATTTTTTTAGTGAAATTTGAGAAGAGAAGAGTCAAAACTCTACGTCAGGATGCCTTACCAGAGCGATGAGGAGACTGGGAAGTAAAAAGAATTCCTAATCTCTCCGATATATAATTCCTAAAAGACTCAAAACATTTTTCTAGACACAACTCGGCCGCTAAAAACGATCAAGCAATGGGGCTCCTAAGGTCAGGGAAGGCTCTGATTACCAACTTGTCACACCCTCGATGCGACTATAGCTCCCACGTGTCGAGGCACGACCTAGAGACATAATCGCATGGAAGGCATATGTCGCAAGTTAGGCAATCTTCACAACATCCCATGTAATATAAATAATAAAGGGGAGATAACATAGTTGGCTTACACTCGCCACGTCAATCAAGTACATAAATAACATTACATCATCCAAACACTCATGGCCCGACTACGGCGCCAAAATAAAAGAGAACCGAACATGCGACAATAGTCCCGTTCACCCCCAACTGGGCACCACTACTGATCATCGGGAAAGGAAACATAGTAACGTTGAGAGTCTTCGTCGAACTCCCACTTGAGCTGATACGCGTCTCCTGGAGCGGAATCATCAGGCCCTGCATCTGGTGTAATAGTAATCTGTGAACCAGAGGGACTCAGCAATCTCGCACCCTCGCGATCAAGACTATTTAAGCTTATAGGTATGGCAAGGTAAATATAAGTGGAGCTACAGCAAGTGACTAGCAAGCAAGGTGGCTAACTTATTCGCAAAAGAGGGTGAGAAGAGGAGGCAAAGCGCGAGCGAGAAACTAGAGAGCAACCTGCGCAAACATTACTCCAACACCGTGTCCACTTCCCGGACTCCGCCGAGAAGAGGCCATCACGGTAACACACTCAGTTGATTCTTTTTTTAATTAATTAAGGTTCAAGTTATCTACAACCGGACATTAACAAATTCCCATCTGCCCATAACCGCGGGCACGGCTTTCGAAAGTTCAATCCCTGTAGGGGGGTCCCAACTTAGCCCATGACAAGCTCTCACGGTCAACGAAGGAATAGACCTCCTCCCAAGACATTCCGATCAGACTCGGTATCTCGGTAATTCAAGACAACTCCGACAATGGTAAAACAAGTCCAGCAACACCGCCCGCTGTGCCGACAAATCCCGATAGGAGCTGCACATATCTCTTTCTTAGGGCACACCGGATAAGCTAAGCGTACGGGAGCCAACGTAACCCAAGTTGCCAAGGGACGGCCCCGCATGGTGCTCTAGGTTGGACCAACACTCAGAGGAGCACTAGCCCGGGGGGGTTAAAATAAGATGACCCTTGAGTCCGCGAAACCCAAGGGAAAAGGCTAGGTGGCAAATGGTAAAACCAAGGTTGGGCATTGTTGGAGAAGTTTTATTAAAGGCGGACTGTCAAGGGGTTCCCATTATAACCCAACCGCGTAAGGAACGCAAAATCCAGGAACATAACACCGATATGACGGAAACTAGGGCGGCAAGAGTGGAACAAAACACTAGGTGAGAGGCCGAGCCTTCCACCCTTTACCAAGTATATAGAGATGCATTAAGATAACAAATTAATATAATGATATCCCAACAAGTAAATAAATGTTCCAACAAGGAACGGCCTCCAAACTTCACCTGCAACTAGCAATGCTATAAGAGGGGCTGAGCAAAGCGGTACATAGCCAATCAACGGTTTGCTAGGACATGGTGGGTTAGAGGTTTGACATGGCAATTTGGGAGGCTTGCAAGCAAGTGGTAGGCATCGTAGCAATGGCATAGCAAAAGAGCGAGCAAACTAGCATAGCAAAGATAGTAGTGATTTCGAGGGTATGATCATCTTGCCTGCACAGTTGTCAGAGTTGACTGGATCCTCGAAAGCAAACTCAACGGGCTCCTCGTTAGCGAACTCGTCTCCCGGCTCTACCCAAACAAGACAAACAAGCAACAAGGATACAATCAACCACATGCAAGGCCAAGCAATATGATGCAATGATGATATGCTATGCGGGATGCGATGCGGGATGCAAAATGCAAGATATGACAGGAAATGCATGAACCTGGCCTCAACTTGGAAATCCAAGTGTGCCACTGGAAAGATGAGACTAAATCGCTTGAAAACGATATAAAGAACACCGGAATCGGAGTTACGGTTTGGAAATGGCAAGCGATCCAAAAATGACAGCAGTTTGCGATTTACAGCAAGTAGGCATCTAAATGCAATGAGATGAACATGCTACAGCAACCAAACATATCAACAAAATACATGGCAGAGATGCACACAAGATGCTTAATAAAAGTCTAGCACTGAGCTACGGCCAATTCATCCATTAACGGGTTCAAACAAGCATGGCAAAAATGCATATGACAAACAGTTCTCAGACTTAGTGAAATTAACACTTGTCTGGAATTTCAGATCAGATAGCACTCTTCGGAGCAACAAAACTACATGCTACAGGACCTGAACAAGGAAAAGTAAAGCATCGCATGGAGCTACTCAAAGAGCTTAACAAAAGTCCCTTAGTGACCTTGAGCCAAAAGGGATCGGAAAATACAATTGCAAGCATGTGAACATAGCAAGAAACATAATCAGTTTTCAGACTTAGCGAAAACTGACACAAGCTGAAATATAACTCAAGTAGGCATGTTTACGAGCTCGATGCACTCACTATGGTGCAAGTCATGGCAAGACAATCATACCTCCATCAAGAAGGCACAAAATGCAAGCTAGACATGGCAAGAACAATAGCATAGCATGCACGGATCAACTACAACATCACCGGCAAAATTACAAACAAGTTGACAATCTGCCCAGATTCACAAAGTAGCAAAAGTAGAGCTCGATTGACTCAAGCTAGGGTGCTCCATAATTGAAAACAAATACATGGATGGATAGAGCACTACAAGATTAACAAAACTCCCTTACTGATCATCCTCAAAAGAGGCACGGATCACTAGGAAACAACAAGAACATATGGCATCATGAGATAAACAGATCCAGGACTTAGTGAAATAACTAAGTCCCTGAAAACAGAATTAGCAAGTGCACCACTTTGCAAGCTTGCACAAGACACCACACACATCCTAAAAATACATGGGTTGCACCTCTGGAAAGATGACAAAACCCTTAACAAAACACCTGTAGAACTCACGGGCATATCATGCACACAATAATCATGGCAAAAATGACAAAAGTGCTAAACGGAGTAGCGGATCTGACAATTAACTCAAGTAGCCCTCTTCTAACAGAATTTCGGGCATCGAGATGAACTCAAATGAAAATGATGCAATGTAATGAAATGATGTACTCTCTGAGATGAACATTTTGATATGCTATATGCATGAATCGGAACTACGGATGCAAAGTTACGATAGGTCAAAGTATGCAACATGAGCTAGGGTTTTGAGAAAAGTCAACCTTCGAATTTCTAGATCTGAGATTTGCACGCGGATCAAGGACGGCCGGCGAGGTACTGTTCACGCCGGAGTTCGCCGGGACGAAGAGGCAGCGGCCGGCGAGAGGAGGTGGCAGCCGGATCCGGTCGGGGCCGGGGCG